>NC_090616.1:2888012-2902136 GCF_004359215.1 Bremia lactucae
ATCGTATATACGGACCATGCGTCATTACGCACGGCCGTCAATAGCCCACACCTCTCGCAAAGAATGGCGAGGTGGCTATCCTTCTTCGCGGAGTATAACTTCTCCGTCGAATATAAACCAGGACGACTTAATGTCGTCGCTGATGCGTTATCACGCCGACCCGATTTCGAGTCAGCTGTGCACTCCAACAGTGAAAACAATCCCACTGTTGCAACACCCCACCACAACTACCTCACTGCACGCAAGAGAAGCAGGTTTAACCGCTTCCTCGCTGTGCTAGGGTGTGTGCCTAAGTAAAGCGTGCCCGCCTACAGCATATTAGTAAAATAACCATAAATAAACATTCTAAATCTTAATGATATATGTAATGATAATCGATATTTACTCAAGCAAACTCCAATATTCGCGTTTTTTTGCTCTTGATATAGCCCGTTATAGCTCTACAGACTTTTAGGTCACGTGATAGTATACAACTAACTGCATAGCGCGCGAATATGACAGGCGTGTCAGCGACATGTACGTTTCACTAGCAATGCCATGGAAGATCATATTCTAGCGCGTGGTGCTTAAGAAGACTGACTACGCAAATACCTGCAAACTGGTTTTTTTTAAAGCCATATGGAAGCTGGGCGAGCATGCACCCTAATCTCGTAAGATAATTATGTAACCGTCTTTCTTTCTGTAACATAACTTTGAAGGCCATCAAGCTTGATTTCTTACATCTCAAATTTTTGCTACGAGTCACTTTAAGGTTCAATGGAGACTAAAATGAGAAGAGGCGAAGCCTTCTTTAACTACTTCTCACAAAATTTAGCGCCTTCGTCGCACATGAGAGCGGACATAGCAAAAGTTGCACGTCATCACATTTCAGAATACGATGGCATTCGAATCGAAGTACAATTTGACGCCCAGACAAGGCACCCCTGAATATGGTCCTACTACATCGAATTTGTCGCCTTCTGGCGGTCAGGACAGAGACAACAATAATTTTTCTAATCAAGAAAGCACTATAAAAGGTAGTCGTGTGTACGGCAAAGTTAAGCATAAAAATCACCGAAGTCATGAGTCTTGCAAGAGTTGCGGATCTTTAGCAAATAAATGCTCGTGTAAGGAATGCGAGTGTCAAATTTGCGCTAAAAAAGGTGGAATGGCCGAGAATTTCGAACCCCCGATCAAGTCAGCCACATCATCAACAGTTGTGTGTAGTGGTTCTTGTATTGCCGCCGCGCAACGTGCAGCAGCTGGAAAGTGTCCGGGATGTGCGTGCGTCGCCGATAATTGTCATTGCACCAACTGCAGCTGCCGTAAGAGCGAAAAAGCCAAGAACAGGAATTTAGGCGGGTGCCCTGCTTGTGGTTGCTCGTTGGGCAAGTGCCCTTGCACCCATTGCAAGTGCCCAGTATGCAAATCTGCGTAAGCTGGTTTATTGTTGTCATGTCATGACAAGTAAATATTATTTTATTTGAACATGCAAAAACATTTAACAAGGTGCATAAATGTTGTCGGAGTAGTTTATTTTCAAATCTTTAGGAGCTGGCTACTAGCACGAGCTACTAGCACGAGTGCACAAACGTAAGCGCCTAATCCAACTGCCATGCACTCGGAAGTTTTAAAAGTGTCCGGTACTATACCTTAGAATTATTGCCTAATAGAATTTTGAGCACGAAGGTTGCGAGAAATATGTTTAGTCAGGTAAAAATTATCAGGGGTGTTGCCAAAATTGACAAATTATTTGGCCGTATTTTGCAATTTGGTGCAATTTTCTTAATGGTGTGGTAAACACAGAAAAAAGGCTACATACAAAATCTTCGATAAATACAGATATATTGTCATAAATTTTCACGCTTACGAATTCACGAAATGGAGTCGAGCTCAGCTGTACCACGGATGACTCTTACGCCCTCAAATGTAAAAAAGCTAATGGATGCAGCACTGCGCATGCAAAGAGCAGGCCAGAAAAATCATCCAAAGTATCAGCAGATTGTTGCATTGTTGCGGCAGTACCAGCAACAGCACCGCGAGCGCCAGCAGCAGACGCCCGTACAGACGCAGATGCAGCAGCAGCTACCCAATCAGACTTTGCGGAATTTGGATGTGGCTGCCAATCCTTTTATGAAGCAGAAAGCGATGCTCTTTTCCGACCGACAACTTGAATATTTGCACAACCAGATTCGAGCTTACAAGGCCTTATGCCGCTCGATGGACATAGCTATCGTACATGCCAAACAGCTGAATACGGTAGATCTTAATGCACCAGTGTCGGACCCCAGCAAGGTAGCGAAAGGGCCGTCTATGATGTCAGATTTACTGCCATTATTGCCAACAGCAGTAGAATCTTCAAGTTTAGAATTGTTGACTCCCAAGTGGACCAGAGCAGCACGCAACCTGTTGTACATTGGTCCAGCCTGCTTGGACGGAAATTTACTTGGCATCGAGGATAAGGCCGACTCAGCTTTTGGGCCTTTTAATGTCTGTAACCCGTGGCTTGGGACCAACAGCGTTACGTTGAAGATGCGGTATACGCTCACACTGCAGCAGTTCTTAGCGTTCAGCTTAAAAAAATTGGAGAACTACTCCGGCGATTTAGATGAAAACGAGCAGCGCACGATGCGGGACTTGCGCTGTGTACTGCTGCAGCACAATGTGCGATGTCACCTGGCCAAGGCGCACACGACGCGGCTTGCACTGCTGGGGGAGCCATCAGCAGTTGATCGCAAGTCGTTTCGACGACGTCGTCCAGCGTTACGAGCAGAATTGCAGAGTGACGAGCGCGAAAAACGCAAGAAGTCTGTGGCGATGGAGAAGAAACGGCGTGCAGACCACCAAATGTACTTGAAGGCCATCCTTAATCATTCCCGCGAGTTCTTTGCGTACCACAAAAATGTAAAGGCACAGGCGAGTAAATCAGCCAAAGCTGTCAAGGGCTTTATTGATCAACGCGCATCCAGAGCCGAACGTGAAGAAGACCGTCAGGAGAAGTTGCGTCTCAAGGCTTTAAAGGCTAATGATATGGAAGCCTATGGTAAACTGGTTGCAGAAGCAAAGAATGAGCGCCTGACATATCTACTGAGCCAGACAAATAGTTACCTCGATAGCATTCGAAAATTAGTGCGTCAACACAAGCAAAAACACCACGTCATTGATGAGTACACGGCGCATTACGACGCGCATCATCAAGAAAATGGTGAGAGCACCAATGCTGATAACCAAGATGACGATTTAAACTACTTGGAGATCGCTTCAAAAGGGGAATTACCACGACAGCCCCTTATGTTAATTGGTGGCGACTTAAAGGAGTATCAGCTGAGAGGTCTGCAGTGGATGGTGTCTCTGTACGACAATCACCTTAACGGTATCTTGGCTGATGAAATGGGGCTTGGCAAGACAATCCAGTCAATTTCATTACTTACATACGTGACGGAGGTAAAGCATAACCACGGCCCATTTCTTGTGGTTGTGCCGCTCTCTACGCTGTCAAATTGGGTCAATGAATTTAAAAAGTGGGCGCCTGACCTCGTTCTTGTGGTGTACAAAGGTGCACCACATGTGCGCAAGGAACTTCACAAGCAGGAGATGGCATCGTGTCAATTCAATGTGCTACTGACAACTTACGAGTATATCATGAAGGATAAGCATGTGCTTCGCAAGTACGACTGGCAATACATCATTGTGGATGAGGGTCATCGCATGAAAAATGCCCAAAGTAAGTTTGCTATGACACTAGGAAGCATGTACACTTCGCGCAACCGACTACTGTTGACCGGTACGCCACTTCAAAATAGTCTACCTGAGCTTTGGGCGCTTTTAAACTTCTTGTTGCCAACAATATTTGAGTCTGTGGACACATTTGAGCAGTGGTTCAGCAAGCCGTTTGCGCAATTCTCTGGTAATGGGGAATCAAATGAGCTATCGGATGAAGAACGAATGCTTGTTATTAATCGCTTGCATCAGGTGTTACGTCCATTCTTGCTGCGTCGTGTCAAGGCTTCTGTGCTAGATCAGCTTCCTGACAAGGTTGAAAAGGTACTTAAATGCGAGCTATCGGGATGGCAGAAGATTATGTACAGGCGAATTCAGGAAGGAGGTGCGCTTTTGATGGGCTTCACAGATGATTCTGGCAAAAAGAAAGGAAAGGCGAAGTATACTTCGAAAGGTCTGTCAAACGTGCTGATGCAGTTAAGGAAGGTGTGCAATCACCCGTATCTCTTTCAGACAAACGGGTATCAGATAGATTTTGATATCGTGCGGTCTTCCGGCAAATTTGAGTTGCTAGATCGCATGCTTCCAAAACTTAAAGCTGCAGGTCATCGCATTCTGATGTTCAGCCAAATGACGCAGCTGATGCACGTTTTGGAGGACTATTTCAGCTATCGCGGTTTTCGTTACCTCCGTTTAGATGGTTCAACAAATGCTGACGAGCGTGAACAACGTATGTTTATGTTCAACGCCCCCGACTCTCCATTCTTCATCTTTCTTTTAAGTACGCGTGCCGGTGGGCTAGGATTGAATCTTGCGACGGCTGATACAGTCATTATATTTGACAGCGATTGGAATCCTGCTATGGATGCTCAAGCTCAGGACCGTGCGCATCGTATAGGTCAAAAAAATGAAGTGCGTGTCTTTCGACTCGTAACTAATAGTCCAGTGGAGGAAAAAATTCTGGCGCGTGCTACTGATAAGATGAACATGAACAACCTTGTTGTGGAAGCAGGCAAATTTAATAACAAGTCGAAGGAAGCAGAGCGGCGAGCGATGCTGGAGAGCCTCATTAAGATGGAACAGGAAGAAGCTGCACACGCTGCTCAGGGCGATGATGAATTGCTGAATGTTTTACACGACGACGAAATTAATGAGATGATGGCCTTGACAGACGAGGAGCTTGTCTTGTATCATAGCCTGGATGCTGAGCGTAAGGGTCGCGAAGCTAAGGAATGGGAAGAATATTGTAAACAATTGAAAATACCCCATATCCCCCGCACTCGACTGATGTCCGAGAAAGACGCTCCAGCCTGGTTGCGCGAAGCCAACGACGTTATGGAGAACGATATTGCCTCTGGAAAGCACGACAAAGATGCTTGGAACGTTGAGATGGAGGCCGTTTCGGGTAAACCTCGCAAGCGGAAGGAGATGTCTTATCGCGACCAATTTACAGATGCAGAATTTGTCAAAATGTGCGAGGATGGAATTGATGAAAAGGCGATGAAGGCAGTAACGACGAATCTCAAGGAAATAAATCAAGGTAAACGGAAGCGTCACGACAATGAGGAGCTTGTAGATCCTAACTCCGTCGCAGATGAGGACGATTCTAATGATGACGATGCGGGTAAACGTGAACGCAAGATGCTTTGTTACTATTACAAGAAAGTTTATGACGCCGTCGTCAAGCTTAAAGATCCAACAGGTCGTCTGCGCTCCGACTTGTACATGGAAAAACCTTCCGCCGTCGATTACCCTGACTACTATACGATTGTGCTGCAGCCAATGGATTTGTTGACAATTAAAACTCGTCTTGACAAATACTTCTACGGATCCCACGACCAATTTGAAACAGATTTCACTCTTATGGTAGGTAACGCGCAGCTATATAATCATCCTGAGTCATTAGTGGTGCTCGATGCATTGGAGATTGACAGATGCGTCAAAACGAAAATGAAGCCTTTGCACATAAAGACAATGGAGCAAATCGCAGCAGCATACGAGAAAGCCAAGAAAGACCATAAGCGTCGCTCAAAGAACCGCAAAGATAAAAAAAGACGCCACCACTAATTGAGATGAAAACATGTCAGCTGCTTCATTCAAGTTTAGCAGTGAGCTGTGAACAAAATTTAGGGTTTGTTTTCGTGATTCTGTGACTTACGTGAAGTAGCCGGCGTCGATAGCATCCGAGCTCGAACCCTTACTATCCAGGACGCCAATGTGTCTAGACGATGGCGCCTCTTTAAAGGTCTTGTAAGTACGCTATTGTAAAGCAGAATTTGATAAAAATGAAATACAAGCAGATGCTTTAAGTGTATGCTCGTACCTCAAGGTGGTCATCCACTGCCATAATAGCGGCGAGATTACCAAAGCGATGGCAGTAGTTAGGCGCGCTCCACACAGTAGAGAATGTATCTCTAAATAGTACTTGGTATCCTTCCATACAAAGTTGATGTGCCCTGGCCATGTGTGCAAGCATGTTCATGTGCAAGAACTTTTCCACCACGTCTTCTCCAAAGATGTACCCCGCACCTCTAGGAGACTGTGTTCAGTTACACATCAAAGAATTAGCCTCTCTACATCATTTGTGCTTTGGCACTGTACTCTTACCATGTGAAAGCCGAGCGTCTTTGGGTCTGGGTCGGACCACACAATATCGGCAAATATTCCGTCTGGGGGAATTTCCTGAAAGCGATCTAGCATCCGCAGTTGGTCTAAATGATGAAGTGCCGGACTGAGTCCACCATGCAGGCAAAGCAAGCTGTTATCTATAAGCGCTCCGAGTGGTAAGAAATCAAAAAGTTCCATAAAGCCCTTGTAAATACGCGAATCGCCTTCGTATTTCTTCATACATTCAATCTGGAAGCCGTAGACTTGCGTCGTCTGGCGAGATTCGTGATTTCCGCGCAGCAGCGTGATGCGATCTGGATAGCTGGCTTTTAGCACACACAAAAGTGAGATAGTTTCCACGCTCATTGCACCACGATCCACAAAGTCGCCTAAAAAGACATAGCTAGTGTCAGGTGCCTGACCCGCCAGCTTAAACAGCTCCAGCAAATCATGGAACTGTCCATGAATGTCGCCACAAACTGCCACGGGGGAAGAAATTTCAACCACGTTATCGTCCTCTACCAGATCATCCTTGACGCGCTCAAGAAGCGCTAACAGGGCGTTGACCTCCAAAAGCTCGCCACGCTGCAGGCGTTCTAGGTGCCGCCCATAATGGGTTGCCATTTTTTGTACCGTTGAACGGGTACAGTGGAGCCGAGACTAAAATAACAGCTCGGTAATGGGGCAACAACATGACAGATGACCTCGTAATTGGCTTTCTCTAAAGCAGCCGAGTCGATTTATTTGTAATAAAAGCCAGTCATACTTTCAACTCGGCAATAGTTACAAGCCACCACCGGATCTATCTATGTAAAGCATTTTGCGGAGGGTCTAAAAACGACAAATATGTTCGACAAGAGCGGCATACCCTTCTAGACGGGTTGTGTAAATTCTAGCCATCGCTTAATTTCGAAAGATGAGCCACTTCATTCTAATCTTTATGACCAGCAGGTAAACAGAAAGCAGATATACAACAAATTGAGACGAAGTCGGCTCTAGCGTGCTGGCGCATCAACAAGACTGTTCGAGCGCTCGCTGACGCATAGCGGCGATACAATCGTTCAATTTGGCCAGTGCTTGGTTTGCTGGACTATCACGCTTAGCACGCAAATCGTTCAAATGCTGGATCTGTGTTTGCAAATTCATCCCCAAAGCATGACGCAATTCGTCCACAATTATATTGTCGTCGCAACCCAGTGCACTCAACACGTTATGGAAGTAGCCTAGGTCCACTGCCAAGTGTTGAGCGCCTGCGTCTGACAGCATAGGAATGGAACATATTGCGCGCAAAAGTGTCGCCAACGCTCCGCTAGCCAGTGCCGCAGTCCATAAGTCCACAAATTCTGCAGCCGTCACAACAGACTCTGAGATATCAGACCTTTCAGCCGACTCAAAAAAATGCTGGCATGCCGCAAGCTCGAGAGGCGTCAGACGTAAGAGCTGACCAAGTCGAGTCCAATCACTCTGCACGCATATCTCTTGAGCGCCACAAGATCCCACAAAAATATTTTTAAGACCGTTGCTTTCTGCTAACGGCTCGAGTTGTGGAAGCAGGGACAACAAGAGATCAGCAACTAACGTTATGTAGTCTTGAGGCATCAAGCTGAAGGTTGGTAAATCTCCTAATGCCGCATCCGGAACCTTTCGCCAATTCTGCAAAAAGTGTTGGACAATGAATCTTAAACATGAAGGAACAGCCGCAATGACCTACCTTGTTGTCAGGCAACTTCGCCAGAATGCGAGCAATTGGCAAAGATACAGTGTCGTAAGTAAGAAGCTGTACATCCTTTGTCCATAAATGCACGGCGCGTTGAGCTTCGACCAATAGCTAAATATATAATAAGTTTTCATTCCCTTCAAAAATGTGGCTGCAAATTTTACTTGAACACGTACCGTTGCAGAAGGGTATAGAGTCGAGGAAGCTAATGATCCTGAATCGTAATCCAACAAAATCATCTGGAATTGATAAAATCGTTCTAGTCGGATTGGATCCTCATCGTAAAGCCAGGTCTTCGACACGATTGCCACAAGATTCGTTGGATCAACAAGGTCAGCAAGCGTAATGTTTGCGGCACTATAATTTTTTTGTTGGCGGTGATCGCGAGGAGACAAGGTTTTTGATACGTCGCCAAGATTTTGTGCGAGTTGTTCTCGTATACGAACACAAACTTGACCGTCAAGAGCACAAATTTGACGTTCTAATGAGCCGCATGCTTTTAATATAGCTAGAGAGGCGTGAAATTGGCTCCAATCAAGAGGGAAAGCCTCAGATGCACTGTTACTGTCTGCTTCTTGTAAAGCCGTTTCAGCCTTGCAAAACTTGCGAATAGCTGGTATCTTCGCGCGCAAAGCCATGGAAAATTGTTGCACAGCTGTGCCGATGGCTTCCACAGCTTCAGGAAATGCAGCCCCACCTGTAAATTCACAACACTGTTGCAAAGTTGCTTCTATCATGGCGCAAGCTGCTCTAGAGGCTTCTTCAAGGCACTGACAGAAATCTTTGAGGGGTCTAGCAGCTCTGTTGCGCTCTTCTTCGTCATATCCTTCTTGAGTGTGTGATTCATTTGTCACGTCAAAAACAGGCACTAGACGTAGTAATGTATTCACAAGTGCCTCACTCGTGAAATGGGTGTATTCTTTAAAGTAAATTCGGTACGGCTCGAATATGTCACGTATAATACTTTCGGCTCTACCAGCCGTGTCACCAGTATTCGCTCGATTATTTCCACAGTCATTCTTTACAGACCTAAAAAGTTGCACAACCTGACCTCCGAATGCTCGAGTAACTTGAAAGCAATGCATTAGTCGCCCAAAAGAAAGTCCTGAAGGTTCCCTGAGCCCGAGATGGTCCCGGAATGATTCAGTAAGTGGCTCCAGCGTGTTGTGGAGCAATTCGGCAAGAACGCTTTCCTGTATGTCTGAGCCAAAGAGTTCTCGAATGTTGCAACTTTCTTGCTGGAGCATGTGTAACACTTTCGAATAAAATGTGTCTAGCCAATTAGAAAAGGCGTGTTCTTTCTCGAGCTCGTCATCTACCTCCGTCTGCATCTTGTCACTGCAGGCATACCAAATTCGGTGCACATAGGCCGGTCTCGCTCGACAAAATTCTGCTCTTACAAGATGAGATCGGTCGACGCTATCAAGCACATCAATACACCACTGCAACGGCAACTTATCGTCAAGGGCGTCCTCCCGGAGCGTCGTTGATATTCGAGGGATTACTGCAGCCTCAATTTGTGCACAAAGTCTCTCCATAGTTTTTCTGCGGTCCAAGGCACCTGGAAGGTCCTCGAGAATGTCGAGACTTTTTTGCATTTCCCGCACGCGATGGGCCAAATTTTTAGCTCCATTGAAAGCTATTGCTCGAGTCTTAAGCTCAGCACCATTCCCTTTGAAAAAATAAGACAATATCGTTGGGTCTTCAACAGCTGAGAAGCAGGCACGCACATTACGATCCCACCTAGCAGTCTCTACAAGAAGCTGCGAACAGCTTTGGATTCGGTGTTTGGCCTCGTGCAGCAATACCAGGTGGTGCATGTCCTGCCTCGAGGCGGCAAAAGTCGCACTGGACGCAGAGTCAGAGGTACAGGCTTCGTGCATTAAATTGATTCCTCTAGATAGTGGCACAGCAGCCTGTTGAATTCCCTGAATTTGCATTTGTAACATTTGGTCTGAGAGCGACACATGTTGCAGCGATGCGTGCATCGTCTGGGAAAGCGTCTGCAAACGAAGATCTAGCTGAGATACTAACGGCAACAAGGCCGAGAAATTTTCTGGGCTAGAAACCAGCGCCAGTTCTATCCAAGCGAAGGCGTCAAAGTTCGCAGACGCGGACGCAGCAGATTCAAGAAGGTGCAAGTCGCTTTCCATTGTGTTTTAAATTATTTTATATTACTTTAGATAAATTTGAAAATTCTCTCGACTTAAAATTGCTATTTGAAACATTCTATTTTTAGTAAAAGGAAATACGTTGCTCTTAAATGAATGACTTATTATAACGATAAAAGCCAAATTAAGACGGTATTGTAACGGGCTGTAGTTACCCTAATGTTACACAGTCCCCGTTTAGTACAGTTGGTGTACTTAAGGGGATGGTCGATAACTCAATTGAAGTAATTTGACCCAGCAGTGGTTCACATTTGTGACCAACCCTTGTGTATGTTATGCACATAGGTGCATTCACATTTGGAGGAATGACGCCTAGCGTCATTTGAGATAACAGCTAGCGTCACTCGTTACGCTAGGTATCTAGAAAGCTACGCTCGCAATACCTATTGAGTGTTATATATAGAGATGACATTTTGATTGGTAAAAATAGGTATTGATATTTAATACGATTAAATATAAATCAGTCTGAAACTACTTCCTACTTGGTAAGTGCGCACGAAGAGCCAGATTACCGCTCCCGTGATGACACTTAACTAGAGTACTTAGTGCGTTGGGTGAGGTCGCTAACGCGCCCACCGCAACTACCTCACAGCACGCAAGAGAAGCTGGTTAAACCGCTTCCTCGCTGTGCTAGGATGTGTGTCTAAGTAGAGCGTGGCCGCATTACGACGTGTCCGCCTACACTTGGTAGCACTTGAAATCCTTTTCACGACCCGCATCTCTGCGTCTGTATGTGAGGATTAGCCTCAACATTGATTGGGCTCATTCTCCCCACCTCTCCAAACATCATCGGGAGGTGGCAGGGCACATGGCGCAAAGACTTGGTGAACAAACCCTGGCCAGGCTCCTGGGTAGTCCTCCTGAGCAACATGTTGCTCAGTTGGAGTCGGGCTCGGACAGAGGGGGGCCGCGTCCGAGGCACAGAGCCATGCTGCGGCGGAGTCCGTCACTCAGACTCAGGATGAGCTAAGGCATGAGCAGGCTCGGAGCGAGGCTCTCAACAGGACTATTAGATACTCTCTGCCCGGCCGCGTCAGCCGAGGCCCATTCAGTTGGACCCGTTCAAGTTCGATGGAACTGCAGCGCACACTATTGTTCACTGGCTGTCGCGCAGCTCATCGGGGAAGACAGCCGGATCGTGTCGTACGCCATGTCGTATCTGCGCGGTAAAGCCTCAGAGTGAGCTTACTCGGCGCGAAAGGCGTTTCCTACATGGGCGATCTTTGAGGAAAAGATTCGCGCCATGTACCAGCCGCCGAACAACGAAGTGTTGCTTCAGACGCGCTTCTTTGGAGCGCGACAGGGGAAGCGATCTATGCAATAGTATGTGCAAGAGATGCTCTCGCTGTCGGCATCCATTACCGTAGGTCCGATTCCGGAGAACATTAAGGTGCCCAGGTTTATGAACGGACAACGGCATGGCCCATCGCGACAGGCCCTTTCCAGGAAGGTGCCGGCAACGATGGAAGAGGCAATTCAAATTGCCTTGGTTGAGGAGCAATCTTACAACAGTGCCTCGGCGACAGCTTGGTATAAGCCATCGGCCGAGAGGTCAGATGCCACTCCCATGGAGTTGGGGAATGTAGACGTTGTCTGCTATAAATGCGGCAAGCGCGGCCATATGATGGCTAGCTGCTATGCCAGGGTCCCTGCAAGGGCAAAGATACCCAGCTAGAGAACTCCTTTCCCAAAGGGCGATGGCAAGAACCAGCGTGCGAGGGCATGAGTTCTGCATCGACCACTGAGGGGCGGGAAATGCAGGAGCGCAGTAGGGGCGAGATGCTCAACTGACGCGGACTCTGAAGCTACCCCTAAGTTCAGAGTTGTGGAACAAATGGGTAGCATTGTCTCTGAGGTCTCGAAATTTCGGACCTCAACCCTGCTGGTCTATAGCACTTAAGTACGAGGCTATGACCAGGTGATGACCCCCTAGTGGATTCGGGTGCATCACAAAATTTGTAAAACTCGCGGCTCTAAGAAAGAGACTGGTGACGTTTGAGTCGCTTTGCCAGGATGGCAAGCGAGAAAAGGCGACCGTTCGTTTAGCGAAAGGCGCGATCGTTAAGTCTGAGGGGGTTCAGGTTAAACTCGCCTTCAGCTTTAGTGGCTTCTCTTTTAAAGAGAAGTTCACAGTGCTCGGTATAGAGTCTTTATGACCTCATCCTAGGAATGCCGTGTTGGCAAAACATTAACCATGGATAGACTGGCGTACACGCACAGCTGCGAACTCTACGCAGGATACCGGAAAGGATGTGCTCCTGCGAGAGGCGCATGCAACTGATGTCGTGTCGAACATAGGAGGTGCGTTGACGGGATTTCGAACGTCACCAATTCCTACCCAGCTCGTGGAGACTGAGTTAGTGAAAAGGGCAATGACAAGTAGTCATGTATCCCATAGTCCTGCACAGAGCCGAGAGCCTGTGGCAGTAGACAGCGAGCTGACAGCAAGTCAAGCGTCGCATAAATCGACACAGTGCCTAGAGCCTGGTGCGGTTGGAAGGGGTGCTTAGCCAGGAGAGCAACGGCACCCGCTTTTCAACCAAAGGTTGTGGTGGCTCGAAGAACGAGTACCCAATAGATTAGGACGATCAAAGGCACGTCTAAACGAGTGACATTTGGATCAGTTCCTAATAAAGAGGACGGGCGTTCGAGCGAGGTGTTCGAGGCCGTCAAAGACGAAATTGCGGAGGCATCCTCAGTTGAGGTGCTCCGGCAAGTCTTTAAATTTGCCGCGGAGATAGTAAATTTTCCGGAGATGGCGTGGGATCTATTCCTTGCCAATTTAAAGGAAGGAAAGACCCACATAATAGACACAGCTGTTCCAGAAGAGAACTTGGTGGACTGTTGTTTGTCGTCCACAATGGACGAGAGCATCCTAGAAACGGACAAAACGAAACGGTTCGCTGCTCAAGGCTGGGGTGCCTCGAGAGACAGTCCGTTCTTTGAGGTTCTGTAGAAACTTCGCGATGTGTTTCCAGAAGAAGTGCCGAGCCGCCTACCAGCAGAAAGGGGCATCGGGCACGAGATTTACCTTGAACCTGGCACCAATATTTGTGTGACCAAGCAATGGCCGTTGCCGAAACAACAAGTCGATTATATCGATGAGTTCTTCGACAAGCGAGCCAAGGCAGAACATGTACATCGCCTCACTGCAGTCCGACCTTTTGTGTGCGTACAGCCACAAGTGGATGGCGAGTGGTTCATGTTGCAATAAGCTGATCACGGCGACCATCCGGCGCAAACGCCAATCCCGCGGAACGATGTCTTGTTGAACTCCTTGGTTAAGTCAACTATCTTTTTCGCGTTGGATTTGATGAATGGCTACTATCAGGTACTCATGAGAGAGTCTGATGTAGCCAAAACAGCTGTAAGCACCCCAAGAGATATACTTTAAGAGTGGCTTGCGATGCCTCAAGGTTTGAAAAATGCATTAGCGACACTAAACCGAGTGGTGGCTCACGCGATGCGTCAGCACCGTGCCTCTGCGCCCCATTACTTTGACAATGTATTCATGCATAGTAGAGCCGAGGACGGGCTGAGCGCAAAAGAGTCGCACAAGCGTCGTTTAGACGCTGTGTTGCAGACTTTAAAGGACGCCCAATCCTACGTCAGCTTGCAAAAGCGCGTCATAGAGGTCCCTGCAATACCGGTGCTGGGTTGCATCGTAGGTACACATGGTGTACGAGCAGACCCAGACAAGTTAAAATCAGTAAAGGAATGGCCAATCCCACGGCATGTGAAGGATTTGCGCCAATTCCTAGGGTATCGCTAATTACTTGCATAAATATAGCAAGAATTATGCTGAGCAAACTAAACCATTATCTGACCTCCTTAAAAGGACGCAGAATGGGTTTGGTTAAAAGAACAAGATGATGCGCTCACTGATGTGAGCGCAGTGAAACAATCTCTTGTAGAGGCACCGGTCTTGGC
>NC_090616.1:2903243-2932800 GCF_004359215.1 Bremia lactucae
GGTAGCAAGCTCCACATGTCGACCGCAGATCATCCCCAGACCGATGGCCAAACAGAACGTGCCAATCGGGTCGTGGCGGATGTCTTACGCACTATAGCAACTCCCAAAGAGTGGAGCAAGCAATTGCCCTTTGTGGAGTTCGCTATAAATAACAGTGTCCACGCCAGTACGGGTGAGACACCGTTTTATATTAACGGACTGCGCCATCCTCGGACGCCAGTCTCGTTTGTGCGCAGCCCGAGTCTTAGTGGGGGAGGGCCCCTCACTATGCTCGGTGCGAAAGAGGGACATAGTTTCGTCAATATGACGATGACCCATGAGGGTATCATCTCAAAGACAGAAACTTGCCCTAGTGACCCTGCCAGTTTAGCAGTGGTCAATAAAACTACGCCTTATGACCGACCTCTTGGCGGTATCATAGGCGAGTTTGATGCTAAAAGCGTGAGCGAGGCTCAACGCTTTGTGGATGAGCGATTAGCCATCACACGTAAAGTCCGTGACGCAATGGCAAGCGCACAGGACAAGCAAAAAGAATATGCGGACCGAAATGGTCGCAAAAACAATGAACGCTTTAGAGTGGGTGAAAAAGTACTATTAAGTACTGCTACCCTACCTAAAAATGCAATTTATGTACTACCTGGAGGTACTACGAAGTTGTTGCCGCGTTTCATTGGGCCCTTTACGGTGGTTGAAGAGGTTGGAGACCTAAATTATAGGCTCACCCTTCCCCCGTGTATGAAGATGCACCATTTCAGACACCCCGTGTTTTACGTGGGTCGTCTGAAATGGTATGTAGACCCAAATGAGGTCACATATCCCCATCTGGCAAAGGAGACCGATGGTGACGCCGACTGTGAGTCGAGCGTCGTTCGGGTGAGGGGGACGGTGAAGGTGAAAAGGTATCAGACCGATTCCTCCATCCACGAACAGGACTTAGAGAGCGAGGGACATCACGCGAGTAACGCGGATCCCTCAGCATTATCCTCTCGAAAAGGTCCAAGCGAGTCTTCAGGCGTTCATAACCCTGACGAGCCTTCGCTCAGACATCAACGAGATCCGAGGTCAGTCGTGAGACTTGACTCTCGAGATCCGCAATACGTCGTTCAGCAGCGTTTAAAAAAAACGCCTGAGACTGAACGGACGAAGGTAAAGCAGCCGCGAGTAGGTGGGCGAGGTCGCCACTCCTATCGGGCGCCGCCTGCACTGGTAGATGCGGGTGGGAATCAACGCTTCCTTGTTTGAAGGTTGCTTGCCCACTGCTCCGTGAGGCAAAGGTATCAGACCCTCGTCCAATGGAAAGCTTACCCGAAGAGTTTTGACTCTTGGGAACCGATCGATACCCTACGTATTGATGTGCCCGGCTTGGTTGCTGTCTATGAAAAGGAGCACCAGCTGAGGCCTCTTCGCTAGTCTCAAACGAACTAGCAGAAGTAGCGTTGTGAGAAGAAACAGAGGGTACAGTACCGCCCATGATTTTTTTCACACGCAAGCGGGCGAAATTATTTCGCTGCGACCGCTGTTTCATCGCATCGGAATGCGGATGATTGCGGCGCTGGAATTCCGCCTCGTATTGGTCGGGCGTTTCATTTGAACGCAACACGACTGGAATAGGGAAAATACACCAAAGCGATTTTCCCTGAGCCCTCGATGCTTTAAAGACGCCATAATAATTATGAGTTTCTAGAAGAGCGCGCTCTCGTTTAAACAAGGCCATTTAGATGAAGTGGGCATCAGTGATATGCC
Organism: Bremia lactucae; assembly: GCF_004359215.1. Lineage (NCBI taxonomy): Eukaryota > Oomycota > Peronosporomycetes > Peronosporales > Peronosporaceae > Bremia > Bremia lactucae. The sequence continues at coordinate 2,904,987 of NC_090616.1, forward strand.
ACCCGTCACATAGCCACGTTCAAGACGACTGGCTTTTGACACCGACTGAGCACGTTCACGTGTCGTTGGCGGAGCTTAAGGCTCCGAATCCTCTATGTCAGAACCATTACGGATTATAGTCTGAGCATAAGGCGTTGTGGTTATACCCAACGGAGAAGCGACTTCGCCTTTATCGGCAGCGCTCTGTCATGTCTTCAATCGAAACCTTCATCCGCAAATTGTAGCGCTTCATTTGCTTGACTAGTGATATAAAAAGCTCCTCGTCATAGTCAACTAATGTCTCGTTTGCGCTATACAGCGCAGACGACGAGACAGCATTCGTAAATGTTGCTGTGTCCATGTTGTGAGGCATGAGAGAAGTTTGGATGGGCAATAATGCGCCATCATCCTTCCTCATGAGCTCGTTGTCCGCATTACTACTATAAGGTGACAGCAACGATGTCGACTCATTGTAGTCGACAATGAGCGACGGATCAACAGCCTCACTGTAAAGTGGGATGAATTCTTAAGTCCTTTTAACGTTACAGCAGCAGTAGCTATTGGCGTTTTGACCTAGGTATTAGACGCTGCCGGCGTGTTCACGTGGCGCGGTGCACTTAGTGCGAGGTTGAGTAAGCGTTTTCGCATATGACCCACCAACGTGGCCCCTTTTCGGTGGCATCTTTGGCGTCGTGTATATCAACCCAGGTCGCTAGAGTGAACTAGCGGCGCGTAAAGCTGCTCGCAGTTCCTCGCTCCTCTTTGACGAATTTAAAATGTAAATTCGTTCTTTCAGGGGTGGTTGTGTAATGGACTCAAGTTGCCCTAATGCTACACAGTCCCCGTTAAGTACACTGTGTACTTAAGGGATGGTCAATTACTTAATTGAAGTAATTAGACCCAGCACTCGGGTGTGGTTCACATTTGTGACCAACTCTTGTGTATGTGATGCACATGGGTGCATTCGCATTAGGAGGGATGACGCCCAGCGTCATCCGTGATGACGGCTAGCGTCATCAGTTACGCGAGGTATGCGTACGTGGAGCCGGATTAGCGCTCCCGTGACGATACTTTACTAGAGTACTTAGTGCGATGGGTGTGGTCGCTAACGCACCACCACAACTACCTCACTGCATGCAAGAGAAGCTGATTTAACCGCTTCCTCGTTGTGCAAGGGTATGTGTCTAAGTAGAGCGTGGCCGCATTACGACGTGCCCGCCTACACGACACGCGGCTTGAACGACAAGCTTAAGGAATTAGTACGTCTTGCTCAGTCTTTCTGCATGCTAATTACTAAGTTTTACTAACTACTTTATATGACTATTTTCCCTTATGGAAGCGGCGACAGCATCTAATTGCTTCGCCAGAGTCTTAAGCTTGTTACTGTAGGCAAGCAAATTGTCACCTTCTCCAAAGTATCTGTAACGGGGTGTCCCGTTACATATGAATTACTTCTTATAAGAGGAATAACAATATTATTTCCTATAAGAGGAAATAAACAAAAAATACAAGATTATCATCTTTATTAATTTTGACTCAAATTGTTCCAATATTACCAAATTTGGTAATATTGATGCAATGAGACATTAGCTCTATGGATAAGTTTGTTTAAGACTATAACAACCCCGCCAATCGTTTCAAGACACAATTGTGCGGTGCGCAAGGAGGCGCCATACTTTGTTAGATATTGAGATAATGAATTCAGTAGTAGATAGTAGATCCTTAAGTAGGAAACTAAATATACTAATACAGTTTTACTTATTCTAAAGACTTAGTCTAGACCTCTAAGTTAAAGACCGTTACCTTAATAGAAACCTTCCTCTTAATCTTGTGTACGTGAAGTTTCGAGGCACCTCACTCACACTGTAATCAGTGTAAGGTTAACTAGTACTGATCAGTACTACTGTAAGGTGCTCTGTTACACCTGGTAGCACTTAGTAGTCATATAAACAGTCCACGCACCTTCCATCCAACATGAACATGTTGGATGTGGAAGGAGGGACCTTTCAAGTCCCTCAAGAAGGTAATCACACAACGCGTGAAAGGCTTACCCATTTGAGGGACCTTGAATAGAGAGCGATCGAACGAATGAGTTCGGTCGAAGGCGGGCCGAACGTTGGCGCTATGCTGTTCACTCTGAAGACAGATGAACAGCATGCGGCCATAGCAGAGTTCATTCAACACAAACTCGACGCGGTCGAGAGAAAATAGCCTTGCTTCACCAGCAAGGCTTTCAACAATTGGAAATGATGACACATCAGCATGTATATGCTGCTAATGGGTCGACGCTTCCGCGTCAACCCGAAAGCTTAAAAATCGTAATCTCCAAGTTTAAGGCAGTCGAAGGCGACTCCCTTTTTAAATGGTTCGTCGAGTTAGACGACGCCATAGAAGCTCGCCATATCAGTGATGATGCGACGAAAGTGAAATTTGGCATGTCCGACTTAGCCGGATGTGCCAAATCTTGGGCCTTGGGGCTCAAGCTTCATGACTCATTAGTCTTTAGGTCGAACGATGTCTTTAAGACCCGGCTCAGACAAACATTCGAGCCGCCACCCGTGCCGAATATAGGTCTCGAGCCGGGTTCCTGAATTTGAAGCAGGACAAGCGTGACATACACGCTTATGCCCAACATACACGATATCTCGGTAGTTGTATCGTTAGTCATCCAATCGATGAACAAACACAGGGAAGTGTGTATATTAAAGGTCTCGCAGACGGTCCTGTTAAGACCCACCTGTCCCCGCTAAAAATAGAGTCGCGCAACCAAGCGATCTCTAAAGCGGAACAGGAGGACTTTAGTCTGAAACAGGCTTTCATCCACTCGGGTCTATATCGTCCACCGAGGCGACAAGAAAACGGATGTCCAGAACCCATGAATCTCTCGTATGTAGAGAGCGAGAAACCTCGCTCTTTCAGACGTTAACGGTTACAAAAATGTAATCGTTGTCAAAAGACGGGCCACGACGCCTATAAGTGTAGTGCCCCGCGGCCAGTGCCTAAAAAAACCGAGTGAAAGATCGACCTCCTGCTAGAGACAGCGAAAGACGCAGATCTGACGCCGTTGCGAAATCGCAATAGCGAGCCGGATCGTCTTAAAACTGTCGGGGTTAGTAGGTGCGGAGCGCCCTACTGATTCAGCAACGCCAAAAGAATTTGCAGGCCGTTTGACGAAAGTTGCTCCTCACATACAAACATTGTGTGTAACTGCCCCAGGGTAGGAGGTTAACCTCATCACCCTGATTTAAAAGTGTCAAATAAGTTGCCACTTAAGTCCCTAGTCGATTGTGGGGCGTCAAATAATTTTATTAGACGCCAATCGCTAGAAGATCGCAGCCTCAAATTTATTGAGCGCGATATTCCTCTAACGAGAACGACAGTGCGCCTAGCGACAGGCGCACCTGTAACGGTTAAGAAACGTGTAGTTAGTATCCAGTACACGTTAAAGAGTAAACACGACGATGATGATTTCATCGTACTAGATTTGGATGACAAATTTGATGTTATCCTTGGATTACCATAGCTTGGAAAGTTTGAGCCATGTATAAATTGGCAACATCAAGCCGTGACGATGCCTATCTCTTGTTCATCAGATGGCCAACTGATGAACGTCTTGGAGCGTCCACAAGCGTTACGAGTAATTGCGATGGCCTCACTTGTGATTCGGTCGTTAGCATGACTGCACGAGACCTCGTGTGAGTATCCAACACCCTGTGAAGTTTGATCCCGTCGACTGTGCACAAGCACAGGCAGTGGCGAAATTCGACCACTCGAATTAGTTGAGTGGTACGAAACAAGGTGCTTGCTTGAAAAGCTACATTCAAGAAAGTTTGAAACGCCTGTCTATGAGATACAGTGCAAAAGCTCTAGATCGACTGGAGAGTCGATCGTAGATAATCTTGCTGTGGTAGCGCAACCACAGCTTGAGGTAGTTGGGGAGGATACTCCCCAAACAAAAATTAAGGGATCAAATCTTAAAGAATCTGTGGAAATAAGTCCCCGGAAACCTGTGGTCAGAGGCTCCCAGGTCCTTTGGAAACAAGTTTCAAAGAGAGAAATGAAACAATAAATGTCTTCGTAAACAATGCATTAAGTTTAGGCGCTTATACACTTGATCTAATAGCGCCTCCAAAGTTAACTTCGAAGATAACTTAATTGCCAACGCTAGAACCGAAATAGTTCTTGCGTGATCTGCGTAGTGGCAAAGTCAAGCAGTGCGAGGCGGTCGCACTGAAAACAAAAATAAAACCGAGTCAGCAGGTGATTTTCTGCTGGCTAAAAAAGCAGTGGTCCATTTCGTACAGGATTCCATCGCTGATGCGGTGAAACAAAAATGGAAGAGCAAATATACTTGCCTTTAATGTTACTGACCTAGTCCTACTGTGACAGGTCACACAGCAACTCACAGAGAAAGTTCTTAGCTGTTATATATTGAGATCTCTTAGCAGTTTAACTACAGTAGTAAATAAGGCTACTAAATGCTAGTAATTTTTACTACTGAATCAATACTCCGTACTTGAGGAGCCGACACGTGTCATTCGTACCTAGCTGAGTCATAACGGTAACCCATCTATATTCCCAGATGTACTGACACACATCCTGACTATATGACATAGTCCAGATATCCTTAGTGTGTCAGTACACCAGTCACATGTGACCCCGTTACACCCTCCCACACCCAAATAGGGAACACCGTTTGCTGGAATGGGGAACCCGAAAGGAAGTGACACAACGAGTCAGCCACGCTGGCACCCACACACGTAGAACCATCGTAGTAACTACAATGACGACTACCCCAAGACGCCCCCAGGGCCCTCGCAGACCATGACATCATCGTCGGATACGGTCACCACAACAACAAACGTCACGATGCCCATCGGGCACGCCGAAGAATCATCACTTGAGCTGCCTAAAACCGTGCGTGATGACCCACCGGATACTACGACATTATCTCCACGAGAAGCACCTCACCAGGACGCAAATAAGTCTAATGCGAAAAATCGTGAGCGTAACAACCTGCTCAGCAAGCTGCGTCGCATAGCTTCACGCAACGCGCTCCTCAAACATCACTTGAATTAGAAGCCACGTGCTGTGTCAGCTCTGTGAATTGCCGCGCGACGCCGCAAGCGACAAGAGCATGCTCAAGCACTGAAGTGTGCTTGCGAGTCCGACACACCACCGTCATCCCCGATATTCACCGACGTGCAGCATGCCGACTTGACGATCACTGCCGACATGCCTTCTCCAGAATCAAAACCTATTTGCGAGTGTACCACGTGACGACGTCTCCATGGTACCCACAAGTTAGAGCCAAACCGGCGAACAAGCACCCCACTGTGTCCATCGGACCTCAAGGAGACCACAAGCGTCGTCGTGACACTTGTGTCCCACGAACGAGGGACCAGCTGCTTGCAGTGAAGGTTTGGCCCGTGGCCGACTTCGCGGAATACCTTTAATGACGCCAAGAAGGAAGAAGACCTGTGGAGCAGGTCGACGAATGCTCACTGGTCCTTGATGACGACACTGAAGTCGGCCGAAAGGCTTACGAAGACCAATTTCGCCAGTGACTCACCGCCATGAGATATCCCATCCCCGAATTCTTCAACTCGCCGCACGGCTCGACTGGTTGGCGCTCCGACGTCTTCGATTTCACATGGCCAAGGCGGTCGCTGATCGGCGGTGATATGTCTATCGTAGTATTGACCGAGACAGTCCCACCCTGACGCTCATTCTTCAAGAACTCATCATCAAAATCCAGAAGGAGAAACCACCCTACGACATCGACCCGAATAGCTTTCTAGGCCCGGTCAGCAGGACCGATTGAGTGGCAACGCCTATAAGCGTTCAAGAGGTCCGCAGAGTCCTCCACGAGGCGGTCCTCCGGTTCCCACGTATAATGGACCTTCGGGTAGCCACGCCAGTTTACCCAGAACTCCTGCCGTCCGGCCTTACGGCGATGTCAGACCAAATTTTCCACATGCAAGTATCGCTCCCCGTCGTGACCCAACAAGGGTTGAGGAGGACGGATCATACCACCATGATGCATCGCGTTCGTCTGGGGAGTTACGACCCCTTCAGAACACATTGGCTCCTGCCAGGATTGCTTACCGGCATGTCGAGACGACCTAACTGCCTTGAGGGATCGTCCCCGCATCCTCGAGGACCATGATCATGCGGATGATCGTCGTGTGAAACATTGTGAGGAAACAGAGAGCTGTCAACGGCATCACTTAGAGCAGCTTGCGACTCAGCTCGACGACAGGATCGGGTATTTAACTGTGACGATGAACAAGGATTGTGAGCTCAACGCATGCTCCTGCACCTCCCTCGCGCCAGTCTGCGTACCCCCTTGGGTCATCCGTCGTACCCTTTGGGGCCACCTGCGAATCCTTTATGGACGACCGGTCATCTACCAAGTGAGGAGTTTGCTGCGCCCCCGGCTGATGACCTTCATCGGATGATGGGACAGCTGTGGCGTCTGTGTCAGACCGTTTGCCGGATCAAGGTTGGCCTTGAGCATACCAACATAGAATGTCGTGTGCGTTGCCATAGCTGATGGCAAGTTCAAGGTGTAAGCATTGCCGTGCACGCCAATGACCGTGAACGGTCCCACGAAACGCGGACGAAGCTTCGTACCTCCGACCGCTGATACCGCGTGCTTAGGTAGGTTCTTAGCATTAAAAAGCACCAAATCACCAATCTTATAAACTTGCGTATTCCGACAATCATGACTGCCACTGTGTTCATTTTGAAGGCCTGAGCAGCAGCCATGGCGTTCCCGACACGTAGCCTAATGGCTTCATCAGTTTCAATAAACGTCAGCAAATTGCGTTAGACCCACGGTCGAACCCCATTTAGGCCTCTCAGGTCATTGGCCACAGCCTCTCCCTCATCCACATTAGAAGCCATTGGCAACGATTGGGGGAGGGGGGGGGTACGCGGATGCCGCAACCCATTCACATAGAATGGGAAAACTTCTGTCGACGAATACACCGCATTATTTATTCCGAATTCCACTTGCTAACTGCGCACTCCATTGAGATAGCTCTTTCACGCAAACACTGTGCAGCACATCCTTCAAAACACGTTTAACCATTCGGTCTGACCATCCGTCTGCGGATGATCCGCCGACGACATATCCAGTCGAGTTCCATCAGAAAGGAAAGATGTTGCCGAAAGACGGACACAAACCGAGAGTCTCGTTCACTCACGAAAGAATCCGGATGTTCATGATGGTGAAACACATTGTCGATGAACAGCTGTGCCGCCTGCGGTGTTGTAATGCTTTGGCGAATCGCCACTAGTCGCACCATCTTGCTGAGGCGACAAACAAATATCATAATACCCGTATGGTCATGCATATACGCCGGAAGGTCGAAGATATAGTCCATGCTCACTGAGCGCCAATAATTCCGTGGGACCGGCAAACTCTGAAGCGGCGATTCCGAAGACGGCAGAGACTTCACGCTTTAACAAGTCTCGCACGTCTTGACATACGGCCGGACCCACTTGTACATGTGGGGCCATTAAAAGTCATGTGCCACAGATGTGTACGTCTGTGAGCGCCCCAATGCCCACTATTTGGCGTATCTTGCGCTTCATAGAGAATTCGGCGACGTAAGTCTTCGTCGTTGAGGACGACCACTCGAAGAGGCGCTCAACGACTCCACAACTCCTTGAAATCCGGGTCTTGAACATACGCCTTGCGTATACGCTCGAACACTGACGATTCAAGGTGCACAACGTGTGCCACTTCGTAATCAGGACGTCTCGACAGGGCGTCCGCAGACACATTCTACTTTCCTGGCTTGTAAGCCACCGTAAAGTTGTATTCCGCAAAGAATGACAAATATCGCGCCATGCGCTGTGACAAATGGGGCGACTGAGCCACCGTCCATAATGAGGCATGATTTGTATAGACGACAAAGGGGTTGCTGCCCAGCAGGTGAATCAAAACTTGACAAGGGCGTACTTCATTGCGAGAAGTTCATTGTCGTGCACTGGATAATTCTTCTTAGCGGCCATAAGCTGCCGCGATTGAGACAAAATTACCCGTTCATTACCATTGCCATCCAGCTGCAACAGAGCACAGCCAATGGCAAAGTCTGATGCACACTAAATGGGCGATCCTCGTCCGGCACCGCCAATATTGGTGCCGACTGTAGGCTCAACTTAATCGCTTTGAAAGCTTGTTGAGTCTTTTCAGTTCACGACCAGACCACGTCGTGCTTCAGCAAGTTTGTCAATGTCCTGGCCATCTTTGCGTAATTCTCGTTGTACTTGTGCAAATAGTTTGCGAGACCCAACCACCTGCGTAAATTCTTCTGGGATGACGGTGTTGACATTCTGCAATTGCACGAATCTTTTCTGGATCCGCAAGGATTCCACCCTTCCCAATGAAACATCCAATAAAGGGAATCTCTTCCGCTTTAAAGTGGCACTTGTTTATGTTCGCAAAAAAAATATTGATTCTCGCGCATACACATCAACTTCGCTCGAAGGTTCTCGATATGCCTGAACATCCGTTTTACCCCCTTCCGCCTTGCTGTGAGCGAATATATCGTCGAAATACGTCTACGCGAAGTGCCGCATCGGCCGCAAGAGTTGCGTAATCAGCCAATTAAACGTAGCTGGTGCTTGGGAAGCCCCTGGGGCATGACCAACCATTCCCACAACATTCCACTGAGAGTACTTGCTGCTTTGAGAAGAATATCTGGTTTTCCTCATGAGTAGTTGATAATAGCCGTTGACCATGTCAAGCGCGCTATAAATACTGCATCCGGCTATGTTGTTCTGCAACACATCATTCCAAGAGATTGGCGCAGATGCCGAAATTGTGGCTGCATTCAGCTTGCAGCATAAACCATGCGCCATTTACCATTGGGCTCACGCACACAAAGCGTCGGCGACGAGTGTGGCGACTTCGACTCTCGGACTAGCCCTGGTGCGTGCTTTTCCGCAAAGAATGCGTCAACAGCGTCCACTTGATCCTTGGGCAGTGGTCATTGGCGCGTCGGACAGTACTTTGTACCCGACTCCAGATCAATCTTGTGGCGTACACCCCGATTTGGAGGTAACATAGAGGGAGGGATTTCCGAGACCACATCCGCAAACTCATTTAACAGAGGATAAAATGGATCCCTTGGATCCTTCAGGATGGCCGAGCCGTACCTCTTCTGACGATGAGCCTTGCTCTCCTCGTCCGACACCTCCGGGTACATGACCGTAGAGGTGTTCAATTCCACAGATGTCGCTTCGCGACGTGTGGGGACCGCATCTTCTAGCGAACCCTCCTTGAGGTCCGCTCGGAATTCTCTTCTGGATATCTTCTCAAGCTCGCACAATTCTTCGAGCTTAGGAAGCGGTTATACCGCAATCACGTCCAGGTCATGTCGATCCGCGACTATGATCTCCAATTTAGGAGCTGAACGAGCCCCATCTTGCGCGTATCGCCGTGCTTTTACGCCTTCCTGTGCGGGAACTGAGCCAGCCTCACTGCCTTGTACGCGCTGTTCAACAACTGCGATTTCCTGCGAGAAAGTGGACTCGCCTTTGCCACGTGCGCGTCGCCCAGCGACAGAGTCTTCCTGGGTGGAGACTGACCCAGCGTCATTACCCTTTACGCGTCGTCCAACGACTGCGATTTCCTGTGAAGGAGTGAGCACATCTTCTTCACGTGCTGAAGGTTAGCGGCCACAGCATTACCGCTTGCGCAATTCCCCACGTTTACGTCTTCCGGTGAAGGAAGAAATGCATTTTCTTCACAAACGTGTCGCCGAGCGACATCGCCTTATTACGCAATAGTGACCGCATCACTATTCTGTGCGCAACCGCCCACGTTTACGACTTCCAAAGAGAGCGGAAACACGATTTCTTCATTTGCGCGTCGCATAGCGACAGCGACTTCCTGAGCAGTAGTGACTGCTTGCGCAACCACCCATGATCGCGACTTCATTTCTGGAGGCTGACCCAGCCTCAACACCTACTAAGGCCCCAGTCGATACTCGACGGTCTTCTTCATGCACCACCTCCGCCGAACCGGCAAAGAGGGATTCCGAGCGCGGAATGCGATGTTCGTGCACAATCCATCGCGTGGCGAGGAGGGGGCATTACCCACCAAGGCTCGTTCCACGAGTGGTTTGTGACTAGCACCCGGTGCGACTACGCCAGTCGATCCATGGCTCAATGTTCATAAGCCATGGCATCCCAAGGATGAGATCTCTATATCCAAGGCGATAAACGATTCTTCAGAGTCAACCTCATCAAATTTGATTATTAAGGGTAAAAAACCTTACGAGTCGATACGATCGATCTGGTCACCCCACGTGAGGCATGGAAGTCCTGCCCCACGAGACAATCGATGCAATTTATACCTTGCACCGGTTGGAGTTCGTTTTTCAAACTTTACGCGAATCGCGTTAAGTCTTTGAAGCCAGGCTCCGCGGCCAATGCCTTTGACATTACGCATTCCAGGCTTGCATCGACAAGCTTTTTTCTCGCTTGTTGTTGTCACTATTTCATCGATGCTTGAAATGAGCATCGAGATAATGATCTTCCTCAGCGCGAAAAGTTCTTCGCGCTAGGATCAAGACCATGTAGCTTTGTCGCAATAAATAAGGAATATTTATTCTGAGGAGTAGTCTCTCCAGACAAGCTACTGACTAGCCGTTCGGGCAAAAGCCACGGCTTCTTCTCAGGAGCAAGACGAGACATTTTATTGTCTACGCTCTCCTAATGTTACTCGCTGAAGCAGGGGTACCACAAGAGCTTTTATTACGATGGCTTACGCCATCGTCATCACCACGCACAGAAACATTTGTGGGTGACGGCACGGGAGACGGTGCTGGCGATGGGAAATCATCCTCATCGTTGGAATCAAACATGCTATAGCGAACGCTAGTAGCTCGTCTATCCGATTGAGCATCCTGATTCGAAGGCTATTTATATATTAAAGTTAGTATTATATAGATAGAAACAGAAAAACTTAATTATACTAAATACAGATTACTTTTAACCCTCTTAAAGCAAGTGTTTTGAAGAAAATCTTCCTCTGCACGTACTAGTGTACGTGAAGTGACGTGAGGCACCACTCGCACTGAAGCAGTGCGAAGTGGACTTGTACCGAAGCAGTACAGTACAAGTCGGCAGTGCCCCGTTACATAACCATTACTTCCTATAACCTATAAGAGGAATAATAAATATTATTTTTTATGAGAGGAAATAAAAAAAGAAGTACAAAATTATTGTCTTTATTCATTTTGACTTAAATAGTTCCAATATTGCCAAATTCAGTAATTTTGATGCAAAAAGACATAACATCTATTTATTGGTTATTTTAGGTCTAATTTAACCCCGCCAATAGTTATACGACACGATTATGCGGTGCGCGAGGAGGCGCCATATTTAGTCAGTTATTAACATAATAAATGCAGTAGTAGATAAAAGATTGGTACTTAGGAAACTGACTATATAAAAACAGTTTTACTTTTCTCTATTCGAAAGCCTGAGTCTAGACCTTTGAAGCTAAAGCCCCTTAGCTTTATAAGAAACTTCCTCTGTACCTTTGTGTACGTGAGGTTTAGAGGTACCTAACCTACACTGTAACCAGTGAAAGGTTAATTAGTACTGATCAGTACTAGTAAATGGAGCCCCGTTACACCTATTAGCACTCGTAGTCCGTTCAACGACATACGCATGTTCCATCCAACAAGGACATGTTGAATGAAGTAGGAGGGAGATTTTCAGCTCCCTTCTGTACGACCCTTTCAATAAGTTAATGAGCAATTCTTATTGGACCCCAGCAACAAACAAGATATATTTTAGCCAATCAAAATATATTAAACTTCAGTGAGTGAGTTTAGTAAAAAAAACTTTGGTGGGTCTAGACATTCCCTATATTGTCATGTCGATGGTGAGAATCATTATGCGAGGCATCTGCTTTCGACCGATTGAGCGTCTGAAGCAGCAGGAAACAAGGAGATAACCTCAGCAGATGTTGCCCGAAGCTATAATAGTCATGATTGGCTTAGAGGTTAAAAAGCTTGTGGAGTAGGATCAAATTACTTTGTATTTTGTTCTTACTTCACAAGAGCGCTTTTCTCACTTCATGAGCCCAGGCTCGCCTGCTGACTCCGCCGCAACTGAATCTGCATCTACCACCATGGTATTTTTGACATCGCGTATCAACAGATTCTAAACACTAATGGTAAGCCCGAATGCTAAAGACGGAGAAGGTGTACGTCTTTTTCCAGCATCGTTAGGCGGTCTTCAAACCCCGCAAGGCCTGTGCGGGGTTTGAAGACCGCCTAACGATGCTGGAAAGAGCTACAATCAAGTTGAGTCCCGTAAAGCGTTGACTCTTATGAAAGCTGCTGTTTTTTCTCAGCTAGCGAGTATTCGATGCGCCAAAAGCTATTTCGTTGCCGACGTTTCTTTACAGATATTGTAACGGGCTCCTTTCACTAGTGCTGATCAGAACATTTAACCTTATCGATTACAGAGAAGGTGAGGTGCCTTAAAACTCCACGTACACAATTGTACAGAGGAAGGTTTTTAGTAAAGCTAAGGGTCTAACCTTAAAGGTCTAGACTAAGTCTTTAGAAAAAGTAAAACTGTATCAATATATTCAGTTCCTACGTAACGATCTTCTATCTACTACATTTTTTTATTATTTTAATATCTAACTAAGTATGGCGCCTCCTTGCGCACCGCACAATCGTGTCTTGTACGTATAACGGAGTTGCTTTAGACTTAAAATCAACCAATCAATAAATCTAATGTCTTATTGCATCAATAATACCAGATTTGGTAATTTTGAAACAATTTAAGTCAAAATTAATAAAGATAATAATTTTGTACTTCTTTGTTTATCTCCTCTTATATAAAATAATAATTGTTATTTCTCTTACAGGAAATAATACTTATATAACAGGACATCCCGTTACATCACGCACACCCTTAACCAGCAGTCACTATAGTGACTGATGTAGGGTGACAGGAAAGATTATTATGTCTTTCCCTGTGAATTTGCATGAGTAGTTTTAATCAAAATACCGATTTTATTTGCATTATTGATTCTGACCAAAATCAAGATGGCGACGAATAATTCTGTGCGCGGTGGGCCGTGAGGCCGCTAAGCTGGCAACTGCACGGATCAGTGTAGCTATCAGCATGGCAAATGTTAACCAGTAGACGCTTTTGCGTCTACTGCGGGGAAAACGTCATCTCCTACTCCCATTATAGGTGACTGGGGAATGTCATCTGTTGATGACATTGCAGGTGACGGGGGACAAGTCACCTGCTAACCAACTCTAGGTGACTGGTTCAAGTCACCGTCATCGCCCGACTCAGTGGCGACTGTGAAGGCCGCCGGATTACCCGGGGCCGAGTACGCTAAACCTTTGGGCTCTAATTTGACTATTAAAGAGATTATGACGAGGTCGCTTGACTCGTCGGACCTCTTTGGTGGAGAGTAATCTGATGATGACATCCATGGGCGATGATCACTCTGGTGATATTAGTGTACAGTACTAATTAACTCTTATTAGTGTAAGGTTAATTAGTACTGATCAGTACTAGGGAAAGGTGCCTTGTTATATTACCAGTACTAGTTAACTCTATATACTGGCTATTAATATTTTTATTCTCCTACGTAACGATCTTCTATCTGCTACTAACTTATTATATTAATAAGTAACTAAGTATGGCGCTTCCTTGCGCACCGCACAATCGCGTCTAGCGACGATTGGCGGGGTTGACTCAAACTTGAATCAATAGAATTGATATCAATATTACTAGATCTGGTAATATTGGAACTATTAAGTAAAGATTAATAAAGATAATTATTTGTACTTCTTTATTTATTTTCTCTTATAAGAAATAATGTCTTTTTTCCTCTTGTAAGACATCATATTTATGTAACCCGTTTCAGCTACAGATTCGCATAAGATGAAAAACTTGTGCTAAGTAAGATGAATGTATTGCACCCTTTATCCGTGCTAGTGCTATGACGGAGTTGACGGAATCGTCTTTTGGTGTACCTAAGTCAAATTCTTGGCTGATTGCAACCATTTGTACTGCTTTCTCTTTCTTTAATCAGCAATAAAAGCTCATGCTTGAAGTTTCTTGATATTTATTATTAACAACGTGACGGAATCGCTCTCCAACTATTAATTTTATTTGTTTGTGCGGGCCATTCATTGCTTGATACCATTCTGGAGAATCATGAGCAGCGAACCAGCGCGCGTGCAGACTCGTTTGACGAAAGGAAGTGGCCCTAAAGTGACGGGGGAAGCCAGTAAGACAAAGATTGGCGGAACGTTCACTTTAACACCCAATCCGCCCTTTGTCGCTGCGCGCGTGGCCGTCTACGATCGCATAATGGCGGAGCAGAAGAGGCAGCAGGAGGCGTTGGCCGCTGAACAGATCAGTATCAAGATCACTTTACCCGATGGCGCTGTAAAAGAGGGTTTGGCTTGGCAGACGACGCCCCTAGACGTGGCGCTTGGAATTTCGCAAGGTCTGGCAGACCAGGTCGTCGTGGCCCGAGTCACTTATCGTGGCAAACCCTTAGACCCTTTTAGTGTCACGGCCGCTGACGTGGATGGAAATGAAGCCATTGATAACGCCGGCGACGCGTGCTGTGGTGCTGTGACTGACTCAAGTGAGCTCTGGGACGTTTTCCGCCCTCTCATTGGCGACTGCAGACTGGAGCTGCTTAAGTTCGACGATGCAGATGGTCGCATGGTCTTTTGGCACTCAAGTGCACACATATTGGGTGAAAGTCTTGAAACACTTAAAGGGGCGCACTTGACCATTGGTCCCCCGATTGAGGGAGGCTTTTACTACGACTCGTATATGGGCACCGAGACGGTTCTGGAGAGCGATCTTAGCGTCATTGAAAAGGCCTGTCTAAAGGTCGTCAAGGACAAGCAGAAATTTGAGCGCATTGTACTTACAAAAGATGAAGCACTTGAGTTGTTTGCTGATAACGTTTTTAAGACACAAATTATCGCCACGAAAATACCGGACGGAAGTAAAACCACGGCTTACCGTTGTGGTCCGCTTATTGACTTGTGCCGTGGTCCACACTTGCCCCATACTGGCAAAATCAAAGCGCTGGCCGTCACACGTACTTCCAGCTCGCACTGGTTGGGAAAAACAACCAATGATACCCTGCAGCGTGTCTACGGAACATCATTTCCTGACAAGAATCAAATGAAAGAGTGGAAACACTTTCAAGCAGAGGCCGCTAAGCGCGACCACCGTCGTCTTGGTGTGAGTGAAGAGCTTTTCTTCTTTCACCAGCTTAGCCCTGGTAGTGGCTTTTGGCTGCCTCATGGTTCAGTTATTTACTTTAAGCTACTTAAATTTATCCGGGAGCAGTATCGTAATCGTGGGTATACGGAAATTATTACGCCGAACATCTTTAATATGGAGCTTTGGAATATTTCTGGTCACGCACAGCACTACAAGGAAAATATGTTTGTATTTGACGTTGAGGGCCAAGAGTACGCACTAAAACCTATGAACTGTCCGGCTGCGTCTCTTATGTTTGACTTTCGTCAGCGTTCGTACCGTGAGCTGCCTATCCGCCTTGCGGACTGTGGCGTACTGCACCGCAATGAACTTAGTGGCTCCCTTACCGGACTAACGCGCGTTCGTCGCTTCCAGCAAGATGATGCGCACATTTTTTGCCGCGACGATCAAATCAAGAAAGAGGTATTGGACTTTTTAACGTTTATGAAATACGTGTACGACGTATTTGGCATCAAGTTTAACTTGGAGCTGTCGACACGACCCGAGAAGGCTATGGGCGAATTGGAGCAGTGGGAGCGTGCTGAAAAGCAATTAGCCGAGGCTCTCAACGAGTTCGTTGGTGCTGGCAAATGGGTGACAAACCCGGGCGATGGCGCCTTTTATGGCCCAAAGATTGACATCATGATCACTGATGCGCTAAAGCGTCAACACCAATGTGCCACTGTGCAGCTTGATTTCCAGTTGCCCATCCGTTTCAACCTTAAGTACCGTACAGACGATGCCGACAACTTCAAGCGCCCAGTGATCATTCATCGTGCTATTTATGGATCGCTAGAGCGATTTGTTGCAGTGTTGGTGGAGCACTACGCCGGCAAGTTCCCCTTTTGGCTATCACCTCGCCAAATGCTTGTGGTTACAGTTGGCGCTGCCTTCATAGAGTACGGATATGAAGTTAAAGATGCGCTATTCCGCGCTGGCTTCGATGTGGAAATTGATGATTCGGGCAAGACGCTAAACAAAAAAATTCGTGAGGGACAGATGGCTCATTACAATTTTATTTTGGTCGTCGGCGCGCATGAGAAGGAGACACGATCTGTTAACATTCGTACGCGTGACAACAAGGTGAGGGGCACCAAGACGCTCGATGAAGCTATTACCATGTTCAAGGACTTGGAGACCAACAAGTCTGCAGACGAATAAGTATGCGGCAGATTATTCGGTTGTTTATCCCAAGAATGCATGCCTCTCGATTGCAATAGATTGTGCGTTAATAATTGACATTACTGCGAATTACGCAAATATGTAAGAGATTCTTAGACGCAATCGACACAAATAAATCAAACGTTTTTCAGCCCTGTAAAATAGCATTGAATTACATAGCTTTGGAACTTGCTCAGTGGTTCATACATTTAGCTTTATGCCAATGATGAGTTTTCGACGTAAATCCCCGACCTCTAACATTCCGCAGCGCAATGGCACGAAACCTTTCCTTCACGGACAAACGCTCGTGACCTCTGGACTGAATGAATTAGACATGACTCTCGGCGGAGGTCTACTGCTTCGGACCTTAAATTTAGTAGAGACTACTACACTAATTTCTGCCCAAGACGCCTCCAGTCTCGACTTAAGTTCTAGAGCCTCCGACGCTCTTTCTATTGATCTGCTGCGCTATTTTGTGGCAGAAGGCGTGGTGGATCGGGAGCAGCGTGTTGCACTAGTGGCGCCTGATGCAGCGGGTTTCATTAATTTACAGTTACCACTCGAGTTGAGTCTAGCTCAAAGTCAAGTTAAGCAGCAGCTTGCAGACAAGGAAGACGATGTGCCATTAGAAATCGCTTGGCAATACGGTAACGTCGAACAGAATCGAGCAAATCACTCGCGAAGGTTCTGTCACAGCTACGATCTGTCTAAGTCGATGCACCAGGAGATGGTGTTAGCTAATGAGCCGATAGCAATCGATTTAACGAGTGTCAAAACGAGCACTGATGTTGGCGCTATTGCCGCGTATGATCATCTGTACCTTGCAATAGAAAACGTGGTGCTAAAACACGAGCAGAATAGAGTTGACCAAGTACTGCGCATCGGAATACTTGGGTTGGGATCGCCGGAAATGGGATCTACTGACGCTGCGCATATGAGGGCGCTGTTCATTTTTTTCAAACGTTTTCGAACTCTTCTATGTCAATCAACCAATGCTGTGTCTCTAATTTTGGTTGCTAGTGATACGCTGGGCGCCTTCCCTGCTACCTTTATTAATGAGCTTCGGCATGTTAGTGACTCGGTACTTACGCTAAATTCATTTGCTGGCTCGCGGGATCTGCTGACAGAAGAGCTGCAAGCATTTCAGGGATCGTTGATGCTACGTAAATTACCACGCTTGCACTCTCTAACATGTCATGCTCCTAGCAATGCACGCTTTGGCATAAAGCGTGACCCTCGAAAGCTGAGAATTGAGAAATTTCACCTACCTCCAGAAGGTTCTCGCACTAACGACAAGTCCAAGGGTTGCAACAGTATTACACCAGGATCATCTAGCGGTCATGACTTGCTTGCATTTTAACGAGGCATAATTGTTAAATTTGATCGGAGCGAGCTTTCAAAGTGCAGGTCGCTATCATATAATTTATTACGAAGTTTGATTTGAATATATTCCTTAGTTGCAGTCTACTTGTGCGACCGTCTCTAAGTTTTTGACAAAAGTAAATGTCAATCGTTTGACGATGCTGTACTATCCTAATAAGTTAGCCTTAATGTAGAAACGCTGCGCAGCAAGTCTTGCCAATATAGCACATGCTAGCATTTATTCACTGCTCTCCGTTCATGCCATCATCGCGCTTGCCATACACACTTTATTGTATCGGACTGCAGAAAGCATTAAAACGAGGTCTTTGTATTCACTGAGGAAAACACTCAGCTTGACTACTTTCAGCTATCCATTCTGTCGCAAATAAAGGTTAACACATTAAGTTTTCGCGTACAAAATGTATTAAGCAGACTTCTTAGCACCCGCTACTCTGCCGCGAGAAACTTGACGCCGTCTTCTTCGCATGTTTCCCCAGCAATTAATGCGGCCTAATTAAGATAGATTATCATATGAATAGAGCTGGCGAAAAATTTAATACATTGTACGAACCTTTCCCTCTCTTTCCAGCGCTTGCAGCGCCTCTCGTAGCAACCACGGCTCCATCCCATGAATACCTTAATCAATCACCTAATTTGTCAGCACAACCACTGCTCCAGCAATTGCGTGCTTTACTTACTTGAGCCGAGCGTCTCCTCCCCGGCATATAGCTCATATATTGTGAAAACATTCCCGAGCATACCATTCGCTTTGGCCTACAATAATGCCACCGAATCACACCAAGTTTACTCATAAAAAATAGCACTGTCCTTTTGAAGACAGAATGTCACTGACAAAGTCGTAAATTTCGGCGGCCCACTCGACAGGTTTCTTCCACATAATGCGGCAACGCGTCTTACTTTCATCCTCCCAGCGCCCATGGCCGCAGCTGATAAGGTTTTCCACTACGGCCATGCGTCCACCCTGCGGCATGTTCCTCGAAATTTTTACGTTCTCGAACAGAGTAGAGGCAAGAGGCTGGAAAAGAGGCAGTTCATGCGCGCGATGGTACTCGAGAATAAGCTGCTGCCACAATACAAGCTGCTTTTCGCGCGTGTCACGTACGGGCTGCAGCGTGAAAAACGGAGGAAAGTCGTAGTACTCTGGATATGAGAACTTATCCATATTAGTAGTGAATGTAGTGCCTTCAGCAATTTATTATTTTTTTGCATATAAAGCATGAATTGTAATATTTACCGTTCGCATTGCCTATGTGTAGGCAGCCAGAGAATAGTGCTCATAAACAAAGCTTGTGCGCTCTTTACCTTGCACTTCCTGTAACAACAAGCCAATTCACCTTTTGCATTTGATAAAATGCCCATTTATTTAAAGAAAATTTAGTAAGATCTCAGAAAAACGCGAATTTGAAACAATTGCTTAAGGAGAGGCGTACAACAGGTAGGTGCAGCCGTTGCAGCTACTTCGAACGCCCGTCCACATTCAATTTGGATTGATCCTTTGTGTGTTCGGTTTCTCTTGCACGTGGTGTCTAAAGGGATGCAAGCGCGAGCTGCGCCTGCAATTGGCGCACCTTTTCGTTTAGCAGGAGGTTCTCGTTACGCACGCACGCAAGCACTGAATGCGCGGCACGCAGTTCACATTTACTCTCCTCTTGTAGCAATTGAAATGACGCCAAAGTACCAAACATTTTGTCACGCTTAGTATCGAGCTCAAGTACACGCGCACGTAGCTGCTCTTTGTCCATCGTATTCGTGATGATATGCGCGAAAATTCTGAAGAAGTCCGAATTATCTGACAATGATAGCACATCACGACAATTAGCATTACCCACACAATCACGGTATTACACGCACACACACCATTAGCATAGTCATTGTCGACGATGCTGACAAGAAAGTACGTGTCATGAATATGCTGAATAATTTCGCGGGAGCGCGAACCCTCTGGGTATGCGGTCGCCCACTGCGTCTGCCACAACTCAAACGCTTCGTCCTTCCATGCCGCGAACGAATCTGAATCCACGACAGTAGGCTGCACAATCTCAACGCCGGGAAACACGCCCCACGTGACGGCTGTGACGCAGTGTTGCGGCGTGTTGCGGTGCTCGTCACCTCGACTATTAAGGGCGTGAAAGGACAGATGCGGATAATCGCGTTGCATGATAGTGACAAGGTTCTGTAATTTTTCGGGGGCGACAAAAAACTCCACGTATGCCTTTTGAAAAACAAAACCATCATCGGCACCCCATCCGACAAACGGATCGCTTGAGGGGGACCCGTTTACACGTGGTTGACTATTAATCGTTAAGAAGCCGTTACTATTTAACCACTGCAATTTATCGCGAATGGCAGCACTTTCGAGTGACAGAGCTTGCTCGCACCACGGAAGCTGCTTCACATGGCCATCAATGAAGCGAACGAACACATTCCACACATCCTCCTCAGTCAGTGGAGTACCCCACAGATCAGTACGCTGAACTTTCGGGCGCTTAAAGGCAAGGTAATATTCAGATAGCTCACCGTAAGCAGGGCTGGTGCGGTCCCCCCAACGTCCATTTGGGAACTCGTCCCATGCAGCAGTACGCGCAATGTAACTAGCCTGGCGGTTAGACCAGAAAATTGGACGCACCATTTCACGCTCAATATTGGAGCGCTGCAGTGTCGAATACCACGGCAGTTCACGCTGGTTGCGCGTAGGAAGTAATTGTAGATCATCGAGCACCTGTGTCACCGTTGCAGCCAAATTCATCGTGTAAAAGTGCAATGAGTGGACACCCGCAGCTAGCAGACGTTGGCACGTCTCCACCGCAAGCTGCGTGCCATAGCGACGCACCGCCGCGTCATCGTTCTTGACGAGGTTTAAGGCCGTCAGCACATTTTCGGGCACTCTCGTTTTGCACCAACTCGTGAATTTGCAGAATGAACTGTAATTTTGAATCGGTAAGTAGCCTGGCAGGATAGGGATGATTATACCAGCGTTCTTGCAATCAGCGATCCATTGTATCATATTGTCAACATCAAAAAAAAATTGGGTGATGATGAAATCAGCGCCTGCCATTTGCTTCGCCTTAAGTCGCTGCAAATCTAGAGCACGCGCCTCGTTTGACGGTGGTAGGTCTGGATGGTTCCAGGATTCAGTGTGTACCTCCGCGTAACCCGCGCAAGCGATACAGAAGTAGTCTCCATGCTCTTTTCGAATCAGCTTTATTAGGTCGACGGCATTACTAAGTCCACCTTCAACGGGAGCCCAACACTCGGCACCGATGGGCGGATCTCCTCGCAACGCCAAAATGTTGCGAATCCCTGCAGCACGTGCATTCTTGAGAATGCCTTTGATCTGCTCCGTGGGAAGGTGGCAAGTAAGGTGCAGCAACACGTCAATCTGAAAATCATTCTGGATATGAGCACCGATGCGCAGCCACAGGGCCTCGTCCTTGAAGGCCGAGCGCCACGTCAGAGTCACAAACGTCGGTAGTAGCGCCAACCCCATCTCCTCCACCCGCGATAACAGATTGAAGACACCTGCATTCGTCTTAGCAGGAAAAAACTCAAACGAAACCGTGGGGCGCGCCGTCGTATCATCCTCGCGCGCAGCATATGCGCAGCGGATCGACTCGATGATTTTGCCCATTTGCGAGTGGTGTGGAGCTTACCGAAGTAGTGTGAGCCACATCACATTTGAATCGTGCTAAAACAGTACATTTCCGAATTGGTCGTGCAGCAGCATCTGAAGAGAATCTAACCAAAATGACACATGTCAGTCAATAACTTTTTTGTTAGACGGGCGGGGCCTATTCGATTACCTGAGAGGTCATAAACAGATGAAATTTTGCTGTCAAAAAATACATACAGCTCACGATGTGATGTCTCTGACTTTTTGGCGAACACCCAGCCGGCGTGCCGCGTACGAACACAGATCTCGCGATTGCCAGCACTCGAAGTTCTGTGCAGTTCTGCGTGGATCTCATTAATCAAAGCTAACACAGACACAGGAAAATAGTGCACCAGCAATTGGACCGGTATCGGGTACATGTCGTCCTCTTTTCTTTTCAATAGCTGTGGTACATTTTGCATTCGGAATGCAAAATTGACTCGGTTTATGTACAAAAATGGAGGTGGTTGAGGTAGGTTCAGGACACTACAATAGGAGAAGAGATAATGTCAGTCATGGCGAGAATTTGGTACACGTCTGTGCCAAAAGATCCTACTTTTCCTTAAGAGAGGGTGTGGCATTGTAACGCGTCAGGATGAAATTAGCTAAATTTCGGCACCGCTGCTGGCTTTCAAAATAGTCTCTTAAACGCTCAAATGTGGAAGTCAACAAATCTTCTAGAATTGCATCGGATGATTTGACACTGGATTCATCTAGACAGATTAAGAGCATTATCGTAAGATTCGCCTCATGCCACACTGCTACTCGATGATTTGAAGTCATCATTTGTGTTCCCCTTGGATCCGACTCACTAAGAGGAAACACATTTGGGCACCACACTTCATTTGTCTTATTCCAAGCTCTTTCACTTGAATTGTCCAAATTCGCATGTAGAAGCTTTGAAAAGTAGCCATTCTTTAGCAGCCAGCCAGCATTACGAAACGACGTCGATTGGATTCGTGCGTTTATTGCATTTTTTATAGTTTGAGGGCTCGGATCATTGCTTTGTCGCCCATCAATTCGAGTCGACGTAGCAAAAAATTGTGAAGGCGAACCAAGTGAAAACTTCCCTGCAACTATAGGTGAATTCGAAGAAGACAGCAGATCACCAACCTCAGATAAAGCTAATGTCTCGGACAAATACGTCGAAATTGAAACGGGGTGCTGTTTGTGCAACGAGCGAGCAGTCTTGCGCTGATGCAAAGGGCCTTCATCTGTTTGAGAGACGATATCGTATTCTACGTAGGATTGCTTGCTCGACCAGATGGGAAGAAAAGTATGCTCATATGCTCTAGGCGTCCATATTTCCGGGTCAAAACCAGTAGCTATGGCGGGATCCACTTTTCGGTTATCACCCATAAGGCTTTCATCGACTCGCATCACGGTCATTCCACGCTCTTCGCGAATTCGGCAGAAATCGTACAAAAGCTGCATCGTTGCAATGTCCATAGTGGTCCATAAAAGATTACCTTTAAAGAACAGCGAGAAGCTTTGCACTCGGTTTTTTCTTGAGCCATCGAAATCACTCGTTTTTGTGTCAAAGCCGTTAACGAAAGTTTGAATAGCGAGGAATGTGGGTTCATCCATTGGGTAATACTTAAAGCCTTGAAAGTCTAATAATCCACTTGATATGCTGACATTCAAAGCCTGAAGTAATGTGGGAAAAAATTCAGCGCATTTTTTTTGAAGAGCTGATGCAGGTGACTGCGCTAGTAGCGTTTTTAACGCTACTTCTGCTGCCTGCTTTTCAAGTTTTAGCTTTTTCATATCATTTTCGTAAGATAATTGATCTTCTTCAGCAAAAGTGCTATGCGTGGAAGAGTCAATTCTGAGCTGAATCTTTCGCAGTTGTTTACGCAACGCGGCAATTTCTAGCAACACGTCCATTCCGTCAGCGCCCTGCAACGACTGCGCCCTAGTCTTGCCAGTTTCTGCTAACGACAACAGACGCAGATTTCTAAATTTTGAAGCATAACGTAAAAATTTGATTGGCACAGTCGGTATAAAAATGATGACAGCCCACCCGTTGACACTTCCGTAAAAGAGTCGGAACATGCCGTACGCTTCTCGCAGCACCGCTTCATACCCACGCGTGCGATCGCTCTATCGCAACATATGTCAGCAATATGAGCTTTGTCTATAGATGCAAACTCCGAGATCGGTATAAGTTCGTACGATGTCCACTGTCGGGCGTGCACCCTACATCAACATCACCACCCAAATAGTCAGCAAGACAGCAAACTCTACTCTAGCGAATTGCGAGCCAGCCACTGACGATTGCCATAAAAATCTGCGGCTCGACTTCAAGGACAAATAAAAAATTCTGAGTGAGCGCCACGCTTGCCCACTCAGGAGTCCACTTGGTCTTCATCTTGCATCTATCTTTGCGCCGCAGCATTCGCATGAATTTGAGCAGCCCCTGAACCAGATGTAGACTTGAAATAGGACTGGTGTCATTGTTACCATCATTTTGGAAATACAGAACGCGAGCTTGGATTTCTTCGTCCGTCGCCTGCTCTTCGTCTGAGCCCAACGCCTCGTGCCACAGCAGCAAAATTCGTAAGGTCATAATCGTATCTAGGAAGACGGCCTCAAAATTGAGTTTTCCTCAAAATTTAGAAGGTCCCATTAAAAACATGGGTAAGAAGCGAGTGGACAGGTCACGCAAGGACCGCGGTCGGACTGGAGGTGCTTCAATGTGTGGAGAGGAGGAAAGCGCATTAAGTTATAGTCGCCGGTTATTCCCTGTGACATTGCGGATGTGGGATTTTCAGCAATGCGATTCTAAGCGCTGCACGGGACGGAAGCTCTGCCGTTTGGGATATATCAAAAGCATGAAGCCGGGGGCGCACTTTCGCGGGCTCGTGCTGTCCCCTGCGGGTAAGCAAATCGTCTCGCCAGCGGACAAGCCCATTGTAGATGGATTAGGTATATCAGTAATAGACTGCAGCTGGGCTAAGGTTCAGGAACTACCTTATAAGCAGCTGCGATCGGGCGTGCACCGCCTGCTGCCATTTCTTGTGGCAGCTAACTCAGTAAATTACGGACGACCGCACAAGCTCTCGTGCGCTGAAGCAATTGCGGCCACATTGTACATTGTTGGTCTTAAACAGGAAGCCGTTCAGGTTGTGGATGAATTTTCGTGGGGTGCCGAGTTCCTTAAAATTAATGCCGACTGCCTTAACGCTTACTCAGTTTGTAAAAACAGTGATGAAGTGGTAGAAGCTCAGGTGCAAATATTGCATTTGTATTATGATAACTTTGCACAGCGAATATGTTGCTTATCGGCTGCCTAACTGTAGGAAGCGTATTTGGCGGCTTGCCGATCGGAGCATCAGGAACGCTTGCAGAAGTTAAATTTGCCAAGTCTGGCAAGTGATGACGAGGGCGAGGAGGGCGAGGAAGAGACGCTGGAGCTTGACCGCTTTGGTAATAGCGTTCCCCGTGAAAAGATTGTACTTAATGAGACTGAGAGCGACGGAGTGATTGAGACTGCAGACGCTCTCAATTCAAAAGACCAGGGGCCTTTACAAATGCTGAAATTGCCTTGTCTAGAGAGTGACGAAGACAATGACGAGGTTGATGATGTTAGAGTGGAACTTGACCTGAAAGGTTGCACTTTAAAAAATAGCGTTTTGCGTAAGAAGTCGATAGCAGGGATGAACGACTGTGAAAGCGAAGCGGTTGAGGCTGCAGTCGTGCTTACGAAGGAGCAGCAGTATTTTAAAAGCATGACGTATGGGTTTCATGGTGAGGATGCTGGTTCTGACGAAGAGCTTGCTAACTTGGCGAAAAATTTGCACGCAGCTGCAAATTCGGTATGTAAAACCCAAGACTTGCGTGATGTATTAAGAAAAACTCATGCATCTGAAGATAAAAAGGAGATGTACGCATATTCATCGATGGAGGAGTTTCATCAGCGGCATGTGGCGACTGTCCTCCTTGAAAAAACAGCAGTAGCTGTGTCCGGAGACGCGGTGTTGCAGCTGCCTGAGTCAGTATTTTACCGGTGGGCCAAAAATTCGTGCTAGATTTCGTGCTTTTATCTGCTTAAGTTGTTTGAATTTAGATTTAAAGAGTACTTTTAATTAAATTTTCTACTGTCATAGATTAAATTTTAGATGAGGCATTCCAGGTCGGGGTATCTTCAGGTGTGACTTTGTGAGGACCTTCGTTATAACAGGCTAAAATTGCCCTAATGTTACTTAGTCCCCGTTAAGTACAATTGGTGTACTTCAAGGGATGGTCAATTACTTAAATAAAGTAATTAGACCCACCACTCGAGTGTCGATCACATTTGTGACCAACCTTGTGTAACGGGGTGTATCGTTACATGAAATTAACACATAAAGGTTGTTAATAATATATTACCTAAAGGATAGATAATATTTGAAGGATATTACTTTATATAGTAATGTTCAGAAATCTTATCCATAAATAGGTATAGACCATTACATCTATTTATTTCGGAGACTAATCAGCTGTAGAATGTAAACAAAAGAGAGAGAGACAGATAAGATAAGATAAGATTTCTATTGCGTGTTTAGTATTATTTTATAATTAAGTTAGCATTAACAAGATAGATAGAAGAAAAAACTTATTTATATTAATACAATTTTCATTTAACCCTCTTTAAGCTAGTTACCTTAAAGAGAAGTTTTCCTCTGCAAGTACTAGTGTGCGTGAAATAACAAAATATTTCCACAAAAAAATAACGTAAGGCACCACTCGCAACTGAAGCAGTGCGAAGTGGACTTGTACTGAAGCAGTACAAGTCGTAGTGCCCCGTTACACCTGTAAGCACTTTGTAGTCCGTCCAAGGACCACATTTCCTTCATATAACATGTCCATGTTAGATGATAGTGGGAATACATATCACGTTTCCCGTGAAAGCTACTCCTTTCTAAGTGACATAGAAAGAAGTGCGGTCGAACGAATGAGTTCGACCGTAGGTCACCATGCAATCTTGGCAATGCTGTCCAATTTGGACAGAGATGCCCTCCATTCATCCATCGCCAAGTTCATACAACATGAACTTGACGAGATGAAGGAGAAGGTAGCCTTGCTAAATCAGCAAGGCTCTCAACAGGCAGAACTGTTGAGGTTACAACAGGTACAGACCCCTGTACTTGGGATGACGCAAACGCTTCGTCCCGAAACCTTAAAGATTGACATCTCTAAGTATAGGGGAGTCGAAGAAGACTCCCCCTTGAGATGGTTTGTCGAGTTGGACGATGCCATTAGGGCACGTCACATCGTCGACGAGCAAATGCAAGTCGCATTCGCTCAATCAAATTTTGCAGGTCGTGCCAAAACTTGGGCATTGGGCCTTAAGTTGCGCGACCCATACGTCTTTTGGGTCGCTAGAGGCTATAAAGTCCGGCACGAATAGGCGTTTGAACCGCCTAGGGCTGAGTTCAGTGCTCGTTCAGAGCTTCTGAAACTCAAGCATGGCAAACATGATGTTCACGCATATGCCCAGCACAGACGACTCTAAGCGAGTTGTATTACAAATAATCTAGTCCATAAACACACGTTGATTACGGTGTTCATGCAAGGCCTTACGGATGGTCCCGAAAAGACCCGCCTCTTCCGCTTGGAACTAGATACGCTTGAAGAAGCAATATCCGTTGCGGCACAGGAGGACTTTAGCTTGAGACAGGCTCAAGCTAGTTCGTCATCGTATCATCCTCCAAGACGACACGAATTAGGAAGTCCAAAACCCATGGACCTCTCTTACGTCGAAAGCGAGAGACCTCGCTTTCGAGCAATAAGCGATTGCAGAAATGCCATCGCTGCCAAAAATTAGGATAGTACGCTCATGAGTGTAGTGCCCCACGCCCAGCACCGAAAGTAATTTTTTTGGACCGTATGCTAAAAAGGGCAACGGTCGCGGGTTCGATGTTGTTGCGAAATCGCAACGGCGAGGCGGACCGCCAAAAAACGGTCGGGATCAGTAGCGGCGCCCCGCCCAGCAACCTCAAGAGAATTTGCAAATCTCTTGGCAAAAGTTGCTTCAGACACACAATCATTATGTGTCTCTGCACCTGGTGACGAGATATCCCTCATCACCTTGAAGTTGAAAGTGACAAATGATTTGTCACTTAAAGCCCTAGTGGACTGCGGAGCGTCGAATAACTTTATTCGTCGCCAGTCACTAGAGGGTAGTAGGCTCAAATATATTGAGCGCGACATCCCTCCAACGAGGATGACGGTGCGTCTAGCGACAGGCGCATCGATAACAGTGATGAAACGCGTAGTGAAATTTCACTACACGTTAAGAGATTTACAGTATGATGATGATTTCATCGTACTGGATTTGGATGACAAATTTGATGTCATCCT
>NC_090616.1:2933849-2964843 GCF_004359215.1 Bremia lactucae
AGAACGAACGGGTTCTCAGCAGCTCATCGATGGACGAAAGTGTCCTCGATGTGAAGACTCGGATTGAAAGATATACTACTCAATCCTGGGAGTCACTCAAGACAAATCCTCTGTACGAGGATTTGGTAGGGATGTATTCGCTGAAGCAGTTCCAAGCGAGTTGCCTAAGGATAAAGGCACTCGACATGAGATCGAGCTCAAACCGGGCTCGAAGTACTGTGTCATGAAGCAATGGCCACTGCCTCGTGGACAAGTACTTGCGATCTATAAATTCTTTATCGATTAGAAGCGGGCCATGTAAGGGAGTCAACCTCCCCACATAGCTCTATGACCTTCTGTGTGCGAAAGGCCATAGGAGGGTGGCGGATAGTGCGCGCATTCAACAAACTGAATGCTGCAACGGTACCGACTTAAATGCCGATACCTAGAAAAGACGTAATCATAGACGGTATGTCTAAGAGTACGATCTTTTCGTCTATGGATCTGATGGATGGGTTCTATTCAATCCTTATGCGTGACCAGGACATCCCGTACACAGCAGTGAGCACTCCCAGTGGGATGCTCTGGGAATGGCTAGTGTTGCCTCAGGGGCTGAGTAACGTCCCTGCAACATTCAACAGATGTGTAACAAATCTGTTGAGACCGGTGCGGGATTTCGCACCGAGTTATTTCGACGATGTATTCGTCCCTAGCAGGGCTACGGACGGTAAGACGGACGTGGAAGTTCATAAAACTCACGTTCGTCAGGTTGTTACACTTATGCGAACGCATAAGTTGTACGCAAATTTTAAGAAGTGCATATTCGCTGCAAGCGAAATACCACTTCTTGGGTGCATCGTCGGTAAACACGGCGTGCACCCGGATCCCAAAAAGATAAACGCAACAACCGACTGGTCAGTTCCAGTCGATGTCAAGGGACTTAGAAAGTTCCTTGGTTTAGCGACGTACTTGCACATGACAGCTGGGAGCCTCGTTCCCAGCTGGTGGGTTGCTGGCGTTGAGGGCCTCGTCCGTCAGTAAGACGAGACCCATCCGATGGTTCAAATGGTCCATCGGAAAACACGCGCCCCTGGCGCATGTTAATCGATTGCAAAACGTCAATCGCATCCCGCATCTCAACAGAGATGCGAGCCCTTCCCCACGGCGAAGAAAGGGAATAGACATTTCCTTTGACTCTCTTCGTGTTGTCAACACAAAACGGACAGGGATCACCCCACGTGAGGCATGGAAGCCTAGCCTCACGTGACAACCGATGCAATTTATACTTTGCACCGTTTAAGCTCGTTTCTCAAACGTAACGCGATTCGCGTTAAGATTTTGAAGCAAGGCATCGCGTCTAATGTCTTTGACATTGCGAATGAACGCGCTCCAGGCTTGCATAAGCGAGCCTTTATCTCGCTTATTATTGCCACTAAATCGTCGTGCTTAAGAAAGCATTGAGATAAAAATCTTCCTCAGCGCGAAAGTTCTTCGCTCTGGGATCAAGGCCATGTAGCTTTGTTGCAATAAATAAGGGATATTTATTGTGAGGAGTAGACTCTCCAGACAAGCTATTAATTCGCCGTTCTGGCTTAAGCCACGGCTTCTTCCCAAGGGCGTGATGAGGCATTTTATTGTCTTCACTCCCCTGAGTGGTACCCACTGAAGCAGGGGTACCACAAGAACATTTATTACGATGGCTTACGCCATCGTCATCACCTTGCACAGAAACAGGTGCAGGTGACCGTACGGGAGACGGAACGGGCGATGAGGGATCATTCTCATCGTCGGAGCCGAATGGACTATTAACTCGTCTATCAGAATGAGCCCTCTCATTCGAAGGCTCATTGTCAGCCGCCTGACGTCTATCAGGCGACTGTTCCATTCTCCCCGAGTCGGCCATTTCGTCCGACTCGCATCCGTAGTCGACCTCTAAAGAGGGGTCGTATTCACGTGGTGAACCGCCACGTGCTTCAGCAACATCTAGTGTTGCGCGAGAAGAAGATACTACGGCAGACGTTCCGTCTGCCGCAAGACAACAGTGCGTCAACCGTGGCTGCACGAACCGCAGCCGAAGGCGCCTCACTATCATCACCTCGCATGAATTTGTTCTTCATGCAATGGAATTGGAAATGATGGTTCTGACCAATCAACATCATGTCTGAATAAAGTGGTTACATAGTGACCACTCCATCCAATGACAGTTAGATTGATTGTCGTTTAAGGAAGAAGTGATATAACGGGGTGTATCGTTACATGAAATTTACACTTAAAGGTTGTTAATTAATCTATTATCTAAAAGGTAGATAATATTGGAAAATATAACTTTACATAGTAATGTTCGGAAATCTTATCCATCAATAGGTATAGACCATTACATCTATTTATCCCGCAGATTAATCAGCTGCAAACGCAAACAAAGAGAGAGACCGATACCACTTCAATTGCATGTTTAGGATTAGTGTATAATTAAGTTAGCATTAAGAGATAGAAAGAAGAAAAAACTTAATTATATTAATACAGTTTTCATTTAACCCTCTTTAAGGTAGTTGTCTTAAAGAGTAGTCGTCATCCTCTGCACGTACTAGTGTACGCGAAGTAACGTAAGACACCACTCGCAACTGAAGCAGTGCGAAGTCGACTTGTACTAAAGCAGTACAAGTCATAGTGCCCCGTTACATTGTGAGCAGTGAATGTCCGTAAGTGGCGTTCATACATCGTGCAACTAATTTTTTCTTTGGTAATTCCAAAAATTATCCAGTTGGGCTCCCAGGTCCTAAGGAATCCTTGATCTAAAGCCAGACCTGGTCAGAAGAAGCTACATCCCGCACTTGGCGCGTACAATACGTCTTCCAAAACCACAAACGTCATTTGTTCACCAATCATAACCGCTAACATAATGGACTTGATTATATGACCGATGCAGAAAAGAGTACGATAAAGCTCGGGAATATGCTGTACATGTATGCGCGCCTTTTTCCGTGCCGCTTGGTGTTAGCGGGCACGTCGTAATGCGGCCACGCTCTACTTAGACACACACCCTAGCACAGCGAGGACGCGGTTAGAGCAGATTCTCTTTCGTGCGTGAGGTAGTTGTGGTGGGCGCGTTAGCGACCTCACCAAACGCACTAAGTACTCTGGTTAAGTGTCGTCACGGGAGCGGTAATCCAGCTCTTCATGCACACTTACCAAGTAGGAAGTAGTTTTCAGACTGATTTATATTTAATCCCATTAAACATAAATACCCTATTTTTACCAATCAAAATGTCATCTGACACATAACACTAATATGTATTGCGAGCGTATCTTTCTAGATACCTCGCGTGACGGATGACGATAGGCGTCATCCCTCCTGATGATAATGCACACATTTGCATCACATACACAAGGGTTGGTCACAAATGTGAACCACACCCGAGTGCTGGGTCTAATTACTTTAATTAAATAATTGTCCATTCCCTTAAGTACACCAAGTGTACTTAACGGGGACTGTGTAACATTAGAGCAACTTGAGTCCGTTACACCACCCTCCCTTAAAGAACAAATTGACATTTTAAATTCATCAAAGAGGAGCGAGGAACTGCGAACAGCTTTACGCGCCGCTATTTCTCTTAATCACTCTAGCGACCTGGGTTGATATACACGGCGCCAAAGATGCCACCGAAAAGGGGACATGTTGGTGGGTCGTCTGCGAAGACGCCCACTCATCCTCGCATTGAGCGCACCGCGCCACGTGAACACGCCGGCAGCATCTAATGCCTTAGTCGAAATGCCAACAGCCGCTGCTGCTGTCGCGTTAACAGGGCTTAAGGATCCATCCCACTGCTGCTGTCGCGTTAACAGGGCTTAAGGATCCATCCCACCACTTTGTGAAGATGCTGATCCGTCGCTCATTGTCGACTACAATGAGTCGACAGCGTTGGCGCCGTGTATATCAACCCAGGTCGCTAGAGTGAACTAGCGGCGCGTAAAGCTGCTCGCAGTTCCTCGCTCCTCCTTGACGAATTTAAAATGTAAATTCGTTCTTTAAGGGGTGGTTGTGTAATGGACTCAAGTTGCCCTAATGCTACACAGTCCCCGTTATGTACACTTGGTGTACTTAAGGGATGGTCAATTACTTAATTGAAGTAATTAGACCCAGACTCTAGTGTGGTTCACATTTGTGACCAACTCTTGTGTATGTGATGCACATGGGTGCATTCGCATTAGGAGGGATGACGCCTAGCATCATCCGTTACGCGAGGTATCTAGGAAGATACGCTCGCAATACATATTAGTGTTACCTGTAGAGATGACATTTTGATTAGGAAATATAGGTATTTATATTTAATGCGATTAATTCTAAATCTGTCCGAGAACTACTAATTAGTAAGTGCGCACGTGGAGCCGGATTACAGCTCCCGTGACGATACTTTACTAGAGTACTTAGTGCGATGGGCGAGGTCGCTAACGCACCACCACAACTACCTCACTGCATGCAAGAGAAGCTGATTTAACCGCTTCCTCGTTGTGCAAGGGTATGTGTCTAAGTAGAGCGTGGCCGCATTACGACGTGCCCGCCTACACGACACGCGGCTTGAACGACAAGCTTAAGGAATTAGTACGTCTTGCTCAGTCTTTCTGCATGCTAATTACTAAGTTTTACTAACTACTTTATATGACTATTTTCCCTTATGGAAGCGGCGACAGCATCTAATTGCTTCGCCAGAGTCTTAAGCTTGTTACTGTAGGCAAGCAAATTGTCACCTTCTCCAAAGTATCTGTAACGGGGTGTCCCGTTACATATGAATTACTTCTTATAAGAGGAATAACAATATTATTTCCTATAAGAGGAAATAAACAAAAAATACAAGATTATCATCTTTATTAATTTTGACTCAAATTGTTCCAATATTACCAAATTTGGTAATATTGATGCAATGAGACATTAGCTCTATGGATAAGTTTGTTTAAGACTATAACAACCCCGCCAATCGTTTCAAGACACAATTGTGCGGTGCGCAAGGAGGCGCCATACTTTGTTAGATATTGAGATAATGAATTCAGTAGTAGATAGTAGATCCTTAAGTAGGAAACTAAATATACTAATACAGTTTTACTTATTCTAAAGACTTAGTCTAGACCTCTAAGTTAAAGACCGTTACCTTAATAGAAACCTTCCTCTTAATCTTGTGTACGTGAAGTTTCGAGGCACCTCACTCACACTGTAATCAGTGTAAGGTTAACTAGTACTGATCAGTACTAGTGTAAGGTGCTCTGTTACACCTGGTAGCACTTAGTAGTCATATAAACAGTCCACGCACCTTCCATCCAACATGAACATGTTGGATGTGGAAGGAGGGACCTTTCAAGTCCCTCAAGAAGGTAATCACACAACGCGTGAAAGGCTTACCCATTTGAGGGACCTTGAATAGAGAGCGATCGAACGAATGAGTTCGGTCGAAGGCGGGCCAGCCGTTGGCGCTATGCTGTTCACTGAAGACAGATGAACAGCATGCGGCCATAGCAGAGTTCATTCAACACAAACTCGACGCGGTCGAGAGAAAATAGCCTTGCTTCACCAGCAAGGCTTTCAACAATTGGAAATGATGACACATCAGCATGTATATGCTGCTAATGGGTCGACGCTTCCGCGTCAACCCGAAAGCTTAAAAATCGTAATCTCCAAGTTTAAGGCAGTCGAAGGCGACTCCCTTTTTAAATGGTTCGTCGAGTTAGACGACGCCATAGAAGCTCGCCATATCAGTGATGATGCGACGAAAGAGAAATTTGGCATGTCCGACTTAGCCGGATGTGCCAAATCTTGGGCCTTGGGGCTCAAGCTACATGACCCATTATTCTTTAGGTCGAACGATGTCTTTAAGACCCGGCTCAGACAAACATTCGAGCCGCCACCCGTGCCGAATATAGGTCTCGAGCCGGGTTCCTGAATTTAAAGCAGGACATGCGTGACATTCACGCTTATGCCCAACATACACGATATCTCGACAGTTGTATCGTTAGTCATCCAATTGATGAGCAAACACAGGGAAGTGTGTATATTAAAGGTCTCGCAGACGGTCCTGTTAAGACCCACCTGTCCCCGCTAGAATTAGAGTCGCTCAACCAAGCGATCTCTAAAGCGGAACAGGAGGACTTAAGTCTGAAACAGGCTTTCGTCCACTCGGGTCTATATCGTCCACCGAGGCGACAAGAAAACGGATGTCCAGAACCCATGAATTTCTCGTATATAGAGAGCGAGAAACCTCGCTCTTTCAGTTAGCAACGGATACAAAAATGTAATCGTTGTCAAAAGATGGGTCACGACGCCTATGAGTGCAGTGCCCCGCGGCCAGTGCCTAAAAAAAACGAGTGAAAGATCGACCTCCTGCTAGGGACAGCGAAAGACGCAGATCTGACGCCGTTGCGAAATCGCAATAGCGAGCCGGATCGTCTTAAACTGTCGGGGTCAGTAGGTGCGGAGCGCCCTACCGATCCAGCAACGCCAAAAGAATTTGCAGGTCTTTTGACGAAAGTTGCTCCTCACTCACAAACATTGTGTGTAACTGCCCCAGGGTAGGAGGTTAACCTCATCACCCTGATTTAAAAGTGTCAAATAAGTTGCCACTTAAGTCCCTTGTCGATTGTGGGGCGTCAAATAATTTTATTAGACGCCAATTGCTAGAAGATCGCAGCCTCAAATTTATTGAGCGCGATATTCCTCTAACGAGAACGACAGTGCGCCTAGCGACAGGCTCACCTGTTACGGTTAAGAAACGTGTAGTTAGTATCCAATACACGTTAAAGGGTAAACACGACGATGATGCTTTCATCGTACTAAATTTGGATGACAAATTTGATGCAATCCTTGGATTACCATAGCTCGGAAAGTACGAGCCATGTATAAATTGGCAGCATCAAGCCGTGACGATGCCTATCTCTTGTTCATCAGATGGCCAACTGATGAACGTCTTGGAGCGTCCACAAGCGATACGAGTAATTGCGATGGCCTCACTTGTGATTCGGTCGTTAGCATGACTGCACGAGACCTCGTGTGAGTATCCAACACCCTGTGAAGTTTGATCCCGACGACTGTGCACAAGCACAGGCAGTGGCAAAATTCGACCACTCGAATTAGTTGAGTGGTACGAAACAAGATGCTTGCTTGAAAAGCTACATTCAAGAAAGTTTGAAACGCCTGTCTATGAGATACAGTGCAAAAGCTCTAGATCGACTGGAGAGTCGATCGTAGATAATCTTGCTGTGGTAGCGCAACCACAGCTTGAGGTAGTTGGGGAGGATACTCCCCAAACAAAATTAAGGGATCAAATCTTAAAGAATCTGTGGAAATAAGCCTCTGGAAACCTGTGGTCAGAGAATCCCAGGTACCTCTGGAAACAAGTTCCAAAGGGAGAAATGAAACAATAAATGTCTTCGTAAACAATGCATTAAGTTTAGGCGCATATACACTTGATCTAATAGCACCTACGAAGTTAACTTTGGATATAACTCAATTACCAACGCTAGAACCGAAATTGTTCTTGCGTGATCTGCGTAGTGGCAAAGTCAAGCAGATCTGCGTACTTGTCACAGATGACAACAACGTGGCCGATATTCGGTCGGCAATAGTATTTCCTGAGAACGAACGGGTTGTCAGCAGCTCATTGATGGACGAAAGTGTCCCCGATGAAAAGACTCGGATTGAACGTTTACGTTCCAATCCTGGGAGTCTTTGAAGACAAACCCTTTATATAACAATTAAAGAAATTTAAGGATGTCTTATCCGAATCAGTACCATGCGAGTTGCCTAAGGATTAAGGTACTCGACACAAAATCATCGACCCAATCCAAGGTTCGATATACTGTGTCATGAAGCAAGAAGGTTGTCAACGGTTGAAACCCAGTGCTTCATCCCGTGCTCGATTACAACCTCTACCTGTTCCGGCAGAGTTTCGGCAATACGTATCTATGGACTTCGTCTAAAAAGACGGTACATCTTGCTGCCGTTTCGAAGTCGTCGTCGTCTTTGTTGACACGATGTTTTGACTCCATCAGCTACCCCGTGAACTGGTCTCAGGTCGAGAGCCTAGATTCACGGCGGTATTTTGGCAAACTGAGTTCAAATCGCTTGGAACACAGTTGAAAATGTCAATTTCTGACCATTCTGAAACAGATGGTCAGACGGACCGTGCAAACCGTATTCTCGAAAAGATACATCGCGGATGCGTTCACTTCTTTAAGAGTTGGAGCGTGTTCTTGCCGATGGTAGAATTTACCAATAACAATTCAGTGCATACTTCTACAAAGCATAAAACGTTTTTCGTGAATGGTCGCACTGATAGCAAAAAATAAAACCGAGTCAACATGTAACTTCCTGTTGGCTAGATAAGCAGTGGTCTGTTTCGTACAGGATTCCATCGCTGATGCGGTAGACCGACAGAAGTGGAACTTTGACAAAAATGGAAGAGCAAACATACTTGCATTTAATGTTAATGACCTAGTCATACTGTCTAGAATAAATCTACCAAAATATGTAGCGACAAATGTGGACAGTAATAAATTACTGCCCAGGTATATCGGTCCGTTTCGTGTGCTACATCGCCAAGGCAATGCGTACACGATCGCTTTGACTCGTAGTATGCGTACGCATATTACGTTTTGTGTTGGGTGTCTCTGCCCGTACTATCAGTACGAGGCTTCTGCCGATTTCGGATTACACCAGAACGGTCAAGGGCATCCGCCAAAGCCTGATGGTCCCGCACCAAATTCTAGTGGTCTCGGAAACAGGGTCTGATTCTCTTGAACCAGACGATCCACTCTTTCCTTCAAGGAAGAGATCTTCTGACAAGTGTCACCAGCTCGTTTGAAGGGACTGATCTATCCTTTCGTTCGCCAGTTGTTCAGTTGAAACCTGCGCACAATTTCTCAACTGGTCACGAGAAACATTTTCAAACGCTACCGCTAACATGCGGCGACGGGATCGCTTGTGATCACGATCCTCCCATAAATAATAAAGGGTGTGATCCAAATTACGATGTTAATTTGGGTTCGTCAAACGAGGCGAACCCGACCTTTCCTCCCCCTCCACATCCCTTAATGGATTCGAGTGGTAAGAAGCTTTTCTTGTTGAAACCTTCTTGAAACACCGTGGGGCAAAAGGGGTTCGTACGAGTTATCTCGTTCGTTAGCGGGGGGTCCATTCTCGCATGATAGTTAACATTCTCGTTCTCAACTGATGATGGAAGGTCCGGGTCTCGTCTTGCAGTACGACGAGACTTACTCTCCTCGACAGGAGGTCCATCGGAGAACGAGCGTTCTCGCATTCGTAAACGGATTGGAGGTTCCCATCCCTTGACGCATCCCGTAAGAGATGAGCGTCCTCCAATGATGATTTTCAAGGGAACTTGCTTTCTTAAGAGCATGACCTGCACCCTTAAAACAGCATGGACATGGGTCCCCCGACGAGAGCCACGGTATCCCTGCCTCTCTAGACAAACGGTGCAGCTAATAGCGTACACCGAATATGGTCCGTTTATCGAACCGTTCACGGAAAGCATTTAGCTTGTCGAGCCAGACCTCACGGCCTATGTTTTGTAGATTCTGTACAAAGGCTATCAAAACTTGGAACAAAGGTTTGACATCCTTTGCCCGTTCGCAAGTGTACCACCGATGCCGAAAAAAGTCATCGATAAAGAATTCCGTTTTATTCTCACCAGACTTGTGAAGCCTGGATGAGTCGAATAACGGAATATAAATATTGATCATTCGTCAAACAAAACGAACGAGTTTTGTTACCCTTAGAGGACAACCAAAAAGACCTCTTTTCAGGAGCGAATCGCAACGTATTGCGGTCCCTCTTCTGTTGGCTCATGTTAACGTTAACGCTAACTTGGCCCTTAAAGTGATCCCTAGAATCACTCCTTTCCTGTGATGCAAAGTGCACCGCCAGCAGCATTCTTTCCTCTACGATCACTTCGTTCCTGGTGACTGGTAATGTAACAGGGCATCTTTCAATAGGACTGATCAGTACTAGTTAACCTTACACTAATTACAGTGTATGTAGGCGGGCACGTCTCAATGCGGTCACGCTCTACTTAAGCACACACCTTAGCACAGCGAGGAAGCGGTTTGACCGTCTTCACTCACCTGCAGTGAGGATGTTGGTGGGCGCCAAAGCGACCTCACAAACGAACTAAGTGCCTTAATTTAAGTGACTTCACGGGAGCGGTAATCCGGCTCCACGTGCGCGCTTGTGAACCAGGAAGTAGTTTTCAGATTGATTTATATTATAATCGTTTATTGAATATAAATTCCTATTTTTAACCAATCCTAAAAAGCCGTCTCTTTAGATAGACACAAATATGTATTGCGAGCGTATCTTTCTGAATACCTCGCGTAACGGATGACGCTAGCCGTCATCCCCGCTAATGTGAATGCCCTCAGAGACATCACATACACAAGGGTGGGTTTGCAATGCGAACCACACCCAAGTGGTAGGTACAATTACATCACTTAAGTAATTGACCATCCCCTTTAGTACATAAAGTGCATTTAACGGGGATTGTGTAGGACAACTTTAGCCCGTTACACCATCCCATTTAAGAACAATTTTTTATTTTGCAAATTCGTCAAAAGGACCGAGGTACAGGGAGCTGTTTCACGCGCCGCTTAGTTCTCTCATTCTCTCTTGCTACCTATGTCTCACACGGTGCAGACCATGCCACCTATAAGGGGCAAAGCTGGTAGGTCGTCTGCAAATGCACCGACTTAGCCACGCGCGAAGCCCACGCGCCGCGTTAACACGCCACCGGCGACTAGTGCCATAGTTACAACGCCGACAGCTACTGCTGCTGTCGCGTTAACTGGACTGAATGATCCATCCGACTTTCACAGTGAAGATATAGATCCGTCGCTCGTTGTTGACTACAATGAGTCGACACAGCCGCCATTACCTCATCGTAGTAATGAGGACAGCGAGCTAATGAGGAAGGATGATGGCATTATATTGCCCATCCAAACTATGCTCATTGCTCCCAACATGGAGACGATAAAAAATTAATACTGTCTCGTCGTCTGCGCTGGCTAGCACAGCGACCATTATTGAGAGCGCTGCCCATAATGGCGCTCTGCTTCTCCATTGGGTAAAGCCACAACGTCTTATGCTCAGACCGTTATTCATCCTGGCTCTGACATAGAGGAACCTGAATGTAAGGCTCCACCGACGTCACGGGAGCGTGCTCAGTGGTGTCACAAGCCAGTCGTATCGAAAGTGGCTATGTGACGGGTGGCATATAACATATGCCCCCTCCATCTCAATAGACTCGTGCCAACGGGCCGAGAGCGTCGCTCCTAAAGCGTTATTGTAGACGCTCAAAATTATTATGGCGTCTATAATACATGGAAGGCTTAAGGGGAATCGCTTAAACGTATTTCCCCGATCCCGGTCGTGTTGCGTTCAAATGAACGCCCGACCAATATGAGAGGAAATTTACGCGCCGCTTTTAGCCGCATTACAATGCGATAAAACAGCGGTTGTAGCGAATCAATTTCGCCCGCTTGCGTGTGACAGAAATAATGGGCGGTACTGTACCCCTGTTTCTTCTCGCTACGGTACTCAGACGGGCGGAAAGGCCTCAGCTGGTGCTCCTTTTCATAGGCAGACACCAAGCCGGGCACATCAATACGTAGGGTATCGATCGGCTCCCAAGAGTCGAAACTCTTCGGATAATCTCTCCACTGGACGAGGATTTGATACTTCTGCCTCACGGAGCGGTGGGCAAGAAACCTTCCAACTAAGAAGCGCTGATTCCCACCTGCATCCATCAGTGCAGGCGGCGCCCGATAAGAGTGGCGCATTTCCCCACCTACTCGTGGCTGCTTTACCTTCGTCTGTTCAGTCGCAGGTGTTAAGCGCTGCGGGATCTCGAGAGTCAAGTCTTTCGTCTTTCGAATGACCTCCGACCTTCATGATGTCCGCGCGAAGGATCGTCAGGGTTACGAACGCCTGAAACTTCGGCTGAATATCTTGAAGAAATTGATGCTGAGGGACCCGCATTACGCGCGTGGTATCCCTCGCCCTCCAAGTCCTTTACGTTCCCATGGGAATAGGAGATCGGAGGCAAGTCTTTTGCC
Source organism: Bremia lactucae (assembly GCF_004359215.1). Classification (NCBI taxonomy): domain Eukaryota; phylum Oomycota; class Peronosporomycetes; order Peronosporales; family Peronosporaceae; genus Bremia; species Bremia lactucae. The sequence continues at coordinate 2,945,940 of NC_090616.1, forward strand.
TCTCTTCTCTCCGCCATCTGTTGGGGATATGTGACCTCATTGGGTCTACATAACGTTTGAGACGACCGACGGAAAAGACGGGGTGTGTTTTCATAATGGCGGGAGGGTGAGCGTATAATTTAGGTCTTTAACCTCCTCGACCATAGTAAATGGCCCAATGTAACGTGGCAATAATTTCGTAGTACCTCCAGGTAGTACAAAAATTGCATTCTTAAGTAGAGTAGCAGTACGGATTAGTACTTTATCTCCAACACCAAAGCGTTCATTGTTTTTGCGACCATTCCGGCCAGCATATTACTTTTCTTTGTCCTATGCGCTTGCCATCGCGTCATGGACTTTTGTGTGATATCTAATCGCTCATCCACAAAGCGTTGAGCTTTGCGCTCACACTTTTGGGCATCTAACTTTCCTACGACACTACTTCGGTGGACGAATCCGTCGCACCTGAAGCTAAAACGCTTTAGCTGCAGGGACGGCCTGTCAAGCAAGCACCACATGTCGACAGCAGATCATCCCCAGACCGATGGCCAAACAGAACGTGCCAATCGGGTTGTGGCGGATGTCTTACGCACTATAGCAACTCCCCAAGAGTGGAGCAAGCAATTGCCCTTTGTTGAGATCGCTATAAATAACAGTGTCCACGCCAGTACAGGTGATACACCGTTTTATATTAACGGACTGCGCCATCCTCGGACGTCTGTCACGTTTGTGCGCAGCCCGAGTCTTAGTGGGGGGGGGCCTCACTATGCTCGGTGCGAGAGAGGGACATAATTTCTTCAAAATTACGATGAACCATGAGGGTATCATCTCAAAGACAGAAACTTGCCCTAGTGAACCTGCCGGTTTGGCAGTGGTTAGTATGGAGTCACGGCAGCGCTCCAAAATAAATACGTTGTCTCTCTAATGTCAACTACATGCTATGACCGACCTCTCAGTAGGCGACAATGTTCGTCCTGACGGTAGCTCTTCATTGTTTCAGAAGCCAGTGGACTCGTCACGTGGTAAATTTCCATGGATGCCAACGTTGACGACAAAACTTGTACCTTAGCACGAGACACACTTTCCTGGTGTATTACCTCGAAGTCTGGTGTGTGCGATAAAGCATCAGCCAAGACATTCGTCTAATCCGGCTTATTCAACTTTGAAATTAAATTCAGAGAAGAATGTAAGCCATCTTGCCATTCTAGGCGAGAGGTGCGGTGAGCTTGTTGCGGTCCGCAATGATGCATGATCCGTATAAACCACAAATGGTTCAGTGCCCAATAGGTGCACTCAAAACTTAACAAGAGCTACTCTATTAAAAGTAGCTCCTTGTCATGCACAGCCAGGACTGATAAGAAATGACACGGTCAACGCCGTCGTCATCCTTCTGCATGAGCGCGCTGCCGATTACAAAATGACTTGTATCGCAGACGACGCTAAAGGGCTTATTCGCGTCTGGCAATGCCAAGACCGGTGCCTCTATGAGAGATTGCTTCACTGGTGTGAAAGCGTCTTCTTGTTCTTTCAATTAATATTATTCTGCGTCCTTTTCAAGGAGGTCAGACAGGAGCTTAGTTCGCTCAGCAAATTCTTGCTATATTAAAGCAAATAATCAGCGAGCCCTAGGAATTGGCGCAAAGCCTTTACATGTCGTGGGATTGGTCGTTCCTTTACTGATCTTACCTTGTCTGGGTCTGCTCGCACACCATGCCTATCTACGATGCAGCCCAGCACAAGTATCTCAGGGACCTCATTGACGCACTTTTGCAAGTTGACGTACAATTGGGCGTCACCCAAAGTCTGCAACACAAACTGAATGACGCTTGTGGGACTCTATTGCGGTCAGCCCGTCCTCGGTCCTTCTACGCACGAATACATCGACAAAGCAATGGGGCGCGTAGGCACGGTGCGGACGCATCACATGAGCCACCACTCGGTTGAATATCGCCGGTGCATTTTTTCAAACCTTGGGGCATCACAAGCTTCTCCCAAAGCAAATCGCTTGGGGTGCTTACTGCCGTTTTGGCTACATCAAACTCTCTCATTAAATCCAACGTGGAAAAGATAGTTGACTTTTCCATGGTGTTCAACAGAACATCTTTCCGCGGGATTGGCGTTTGCGCCGGTATGATCGCCGTGTTCAGCTTATTGTAAGCATGAACCATGCGCTATCCACCTGTGGCTATACGCACACAAGAAGTCGGGCTGCAGGGAGAAGATTTACTCTCACGGACATGTCCCACCTTGGCTCGTTTGTCGAAGAACTTGTCGATATAATCGACTTGTTCTTTCGGCAACGGCCAGTGCCTGGTCACACAATACTTGGTGCCAAGTTCGAGGTATTTCGTGCCTGGTGCCCCTATAGTATTGTGTGTCCCACCTTGGCTCGTTTGTCGAAGAACTTGTCGATATAATCGACTTGTTCTTTCGGCAACGGCCATTGCCTGGTCACACAATACTTGGTGCCAAGTTCGAGGTATTTCGTGCCTGGTGCCCCTATCTGCTAATAGGCGGCTCGGCACTTCTTCTAAAAAAACATCGCGATGTTTCCGCACCAACCTCAAAGAACGGACTGTCTCTCAAGGCATCCCAGCCTTGAGCAGTGAACCGCTTCTTTTTGTCCGTTTCTAGGACGCTCTCGTCCATTGTGGACGACGAGCAACAGTCCACGAAGTTCTCTTCTGGAACTGGTGTGCCAATTTCGTGGATCTTATCTTCCTTTAATTCGACAAGGAATAATTCCCACGACATCTCCGGGAGTTTGGTTATCTCCTCGGCAGATTTAAAGACTTGCCGGAGCACCTCAACTGAGGATGCCTCCGCCATTTCCTCTATAACGGCCTCGAACACCTCTTTCGAAGAACCGTCCTCTTCAACTGGGACCGATCCAAAGGTCGCTCGTTTTGACGTGCCTTTGATCGTCCTAATCTGTCGGGTACTCGTTCTCCAACTAATCACGACCTTTGACTGGGAAGCGGGTGCCGTTGCTCTCCTGGCTAACGCACCCTTTCCAACCGCACCAGGCTCTAGGCACTGTGTCGGTTCATGCGACGCTTGACTTCCTCTCACGTCGCTGTCTACTGCCACAGGCTCTCGGCTCTGTGCAGGACTATGGGAACATGACTACTTGTCATCGTCCTTCACACTACCCCAGTCTCCACGAGCTGGGTAGGAATTGGTGACGTTTGGCGTCAACGCACCCTCAACTGTGTTTGACACGACATCAATAGCATACGCCTCTCGTAGGAGCACATCCTTTCCGGTGCCCTGCGTAGAGTTCGCAACTGTGCGTGTACGCCAGTCTATCCATAGTTAATGTTTTGCCAATCATGGCATGCCTACGACAAGGTCATACGGACTCTCCATACCTAGCACTGTGAACTTCAAAATTACTTGCATCGCAGACGAAGCGAAAGGGCTTATCCGCGTCTGGCAATGCCAAGACCGGTGCCTCCACAAGAGACTGCTTCACTGATGTGAACGCATCTTCTAATTATTTTAACAAAACCCATTCTGTGTCCTTTTTAAGGAGATCAGATAATAGTTAAGTTTGCTCAGCGTAATTCTTGCTATACTTATGCAAGTAATTAGCGAGCCCTAGGAATTGGCGCAAATCCTTCACATGCCGTGGGATTGGCCATTCCTTCACTGATTTTACCTCGTCTGGGTCTGCTCGTACACCATGTGTACCAACGGTGCAGCCCAGTACAGGTATCTCAGGGACCGCTATGACGCACTTTTGCAAGTTGACGTACAATTGGGCGTCCTTTAAAGTCTGCAACATAGCGTCTAAATGACGCTTGTGCGACTCTATTGCGCTCAGCCCGTCCTCGGCCCTACTATGCACGAATACATCGTCAAAGTAATGAGGCGCGTAGGCACGGTGCTGACGCGTCACGTGAGCCACACTCGGTTTGAATGTCGCTGGTGCGTTTCTTAAACCTTGGGCATCACAAGCCACTCCCAAAGCATTCAGCTTGGGTGTTTACTGCCGTTTTGGCTACATCGGACTCTCTCATGAGTACCTGATAGTAGCCATCGTTTAAATCCAACGCGGATGAGATAGTTGATTTTCTTATGGAGTTCAACAAAATATCTTTCCGCAGGATTGGTATGGTCGCCGTGTTCAGCTTATTGTAAGCATGAACCACGCGCCATCCACTTGTTGCTTTACGCACACAAAAGGTCGGGCTGCATTGAGGCGAATTGCTCTCATGCACATGTCCTGCCTTGGCTCGTTTGTCGAAGAACTTGTCGATATAATCGACTTGTTCTTTCGGCAACGGCCATTGCCTGGTCACACAATACTTGGTGCCAAGTTCGAGGTATTTCGTGCCTGGTGCCCCTATCTGCTAATAGGCGGCTCGGCACTTCTTCTAAAAAAACATCGCGATGTTTCCGCACCAACCTCAAAGAACGGACTGTCTCTCAAGGCATCCCAGCCTTGAGCAGTGAACCGCTTCTTTTTGTCCGTTTCTAGGACGCTCTCGTCCATTGTGGACGACGAGCAACAGTCCACGAAGTTCTCTTCTGGAACTGGTGTGCCAATTTCGTGGATCTTATCTTCCTTTAATTCGACAAGGAATAATTCCCACGACATCTCCGGGAGTTTAATTATCTCCTCGGCAGATTTAAAGACTTGCCGGAGCACCTCAACTGAGGATGCCTCCGCCATTTCCTCTATAACGGCCTCGAACACCTCTTTCGAAGAACCGTCCTCTTCAACTGGGACCGATCCAAAGGTCGCTCGTTTTGACGTGCCTTTGATCGTCCTAATCTGTCGGGTACTCGTTCTCCAACTAATCACGACCTTTGACTGGGAAGCGGGTGCCGTTGCTCTCCTGGCTAACGCACCCTTTCCAACCGCACCAGGCTCTAGGCACTGTGTCGGTTCATGCGACGCTTGACTTCCTCTCACGTCGCTGTCTACTGCCACAGGCTCTCGGCTCTGTGCAGGACTATGGGAACATGACTACTTGTCATCGTCCTTCACACTACCCCAGTCTCCACGAGCTGGGTAGGAATTGGTGACGTTTGGCGTCAACGCACCCTCAACTGTGTTTGACACGACATCAATAGCATACGCCTCTCGTAGGAGCACATCCTTTCCGGTGCCCTGCGTAGAGTTCGCAACTGTGCGTGTACGCCAGTCTATCCATAGTTAATGTTTTGCCAATCATGGCATGCCTACGACAAGGTCATACGGACTCTCCATACCTAGCACTGTGAACTTCTCTTTACACGAGAAGTCACTAAAACTGAAGGCGAGCTCAACTTGACCCTCCTCAGACTTAACGAGCGCGCCGTTCGCTAAACGAACGGTCGCCTCTTCTCGCTTACCATCCTGGCAAAGCGACTCAAACATCGCCGGTCTCTTTCTTTGAGACGCGAGTTTTACAAATTTTTGTGATGCACCCGAATCCACTAGGAGGGTCATCAACTGGTCACAGCCTCTTACATGAGCGCTATAGACCGGCAGGGTTGAGGTCCGAAATTTCAAGACCTCGGGGACTATGCTACCCATTTGTTCCACCACGTTGAACTTAGGGGTAGCTTCAGAGTCCGCGTCAGTAGGGCATCCCGCCCCTACTGCGCTCCTGCATTTCCCGACCCCTCAGTGGTCGATGCAGAACTCATGCGTCTCGCACGCTGGTTCTTGCTATCGCCCTTTGGGAAGGGAGTCCTCTTGCTGGGCGTTTTTGCCCCAGCAGGGATCCTGGCATAGCAGCGAGCCATCATATGGCCGCGCTTGCCGCATTTATAGCAGACAACGTCTGCATTGACGCCTTTCTGTCCGCCACAAGCGCCGGGTAAGCGCACTCTGGGCCTTACCGCGCAGATGCAACATGGCGTACGACACCATCCGGCAGTCGTCCTCGATGAGCTGCGCGACACCGCAATGCTCCACGGTTAATAACCAGTATACAATCGTGTGCGCTGCAGTTGATTCGAACTTGGGCGGGTACATCTGAATGGGCCTCGGCTGGTGCGGCCGGGCAGAGAGCATCTCAACAGTCCTGTTGAGAGCCTCGCTCCGAGCCTGCTCATGCCTCAGCTCAACCTGAGTCTGAGTGACGTACTCCGCCGCAGCATGGCCCTGTGCCTTGGACGCGGCCCTCCGCTGTCCGAGCACGAATGCCTCAAACTGCTCCAACTGAGCAACATGTTGCTCAGGAGAACTACCCAGGAGCCTGGCCAGGGCTTGTTCACCAAGTCCCTGCGCCATAAGCCCTGCCACCTCCCGATGATGTTCGGAGAGGTGGGGAAATGAGACCAAATCGATATTGAGGCTCATCCTCACGTACATGCTCAGAGATGCAGGTCGTGCGAAGGAATTCAAGTGCTACCAAGTGGAGGCGGGCACGTCTTAATGCGGCCACCCTCTGCTTATACACACACCTTAGCGCAGCGAAGAAGCGATTAGACCGGCTTCTCTTGCGTGCAGTAAGGTAGTTGTGGTGGGCGCCTTAGCGACCTCACCCAACGCACTAAGTACTCGAGTCCGGCTCCTCGTGCGCACTTACTAAGTAGAAAGTAGTTTTCAGACTGATTTATATTTAATCGCGTTAAATATAAATATATTTTTTTCATCAATCGAAAATGTCATCTCTATAGATTACACCTAATATATATTGCGAGCGTAACTTTCGAGATACCTCGCGTAACGGATGACGCTAGCCGTCACTCCTCCTAATGTGAATGCACCTATCTGCCAAAATCCGATGGGGTTACGACGCAAATGCCAAGTGATCGGCGATTTTTTAGGCCGAGGCGCGCTATGGTCTACGATGCCAATAAATTCCTCGTGGGCTTTGTACTCTTTCGCTTCGTCGATGATGACGGGGCCCTCGTGCTCAATCACTTTGAGATGCAGCAAGCCGCCATTACGCAACGTCAAGGCTTAGGAACGTTCCTCATGCAGCTGTTGCTGCTCGTAGCACGGAAGCATGGGATGGAACTTGTCGTGCTCACTGTGTTTAAAAAGAATACGGGTGCCATGCGGTTTTACAGAGAACGAATGGGTTTCGAGATTGATGAGACGTCACCATGTGCGAGTGGCGACGACTCACTAGACTACGAAATATTAAGCGAAAGTATCCGTTCCAAACCAAGAGATAATGAAATGTTTTTTAATTCCTTAACTGTACAATGTACGCGTGAAACAAAATACCTTTAGGGTCGTTTCATAATTTTAAGTCCGTCTCCTGTCTTCGACAAGCCGTTACTACAACTGATGAGGACGATAGCATAGACAACGACATTGTTGTCCCAAATGGTCCGCATGCCTTCTTAAGCTTTCCATCAGAAGAAATACGTTGACCTGCGGTCGGCGTGATCTCCAGCCCAACCAACATCAGAATTTCCAGTGAAGTCGACTTCATTGCCGAGCACGAAGTAAATACCATGATCACCTTGACATAATTTTTAATTGGCCATTTGATCAACTTGACGTAGCTACGGCATTGCTCTACGGTGTCACGAAAGAAGTCGTATACTGCGACGTTCGAGAAAGAGTGGAAGTTGGCAATGGCTTCGACATTTTCAAGCTTGTAAAGACAATTTATGGTCTAAAACAATCCTTGCGTGTGAGAAATGAGACTTTCAAGGGTTATTTTTGCTCAATCGGTTTTCAAGTATCCGACTTTGATTTATGCTTGTACATTAGGATCTCTGAAGGGAAGGGCATTGTGTACTTTTTCTAGTGTACATCGACGATGTTTTGGTCACTGGAAGCTTTACGAGCTTATCGCACGAACCAGAGAGGATCTGAAATGCGCTTCGAGATGACTGACAGCGGCAAGCGTGCATTTGTTTTAGGTATTTAACTGGTCGAGAACGCCGATGGCAGTGTCACCTTATCCAAACGGCGCTATATTGAGGACATTTTACGGCGTTTTGGTATAAACGACTGCAACGCTGCCATTAGTCCCACCGGTATAAGTATTCGACTTGTTCCGAGCATCACAGCAGCAAAACTTTTACGCACCGATTTGTGAAGCTGTAGAAGCTTTAACACGACCAGATATCGGGTTTGCAGTAATATATGTGTCACGTTTTATAGAGAATCTACAAGTTGAGCATTGAATTGCAGTTAAGCAGATTCTGCGCTACCTTCGGGGCACTAAGTCGCACAATCCAGGGGTGACGTACTTGACGACGGGTGAAAATGTGTCGTCTAGTCAATGCCGAACTTCTGCTTAAACCCTTTCGCAACAAGTCATGCCTGTACTTATCAATTGATCCATTGGCTTTTCTTCTAAACTCTAACACCCATTTGGTTCCAAATGCACGTGTCCTGTTGGAAGCTTGCAGCTTGAAAAGTTCTACACGTAAATGCATTGAATTCAGCTCCACGCGCATTAATGTAAAGGTCAAGTGAGCACTAGCTGGTAAAATGCAAAGTGAATATATCAAGGTCCTCAGTTCGCAAACTATTGCTACCTCTAAGCCAATTATCGCTTCTAGCCAATCATAGCTAATAGAACCTTCTAGAAGCCACTGACGTCATTACCGGTTTATACTGGTTCTTACCAAAACTATCTTGATTTGGTCGAGCTGCTTCCTCGCCAACACTCCCACTCGACTCGACAATTGTAGACGCTTGTATACCAAGTTTGATCCGAAGCATACAAAACTGCGTCGCTGGAACAGGCTTCGTCATGATGTCAGTCAAATTTCCAGAGTGGAGACATACTCCAGTTTCACCGGATTGTCCTCCACCTTTTCGCGCTTAAAATGGTAACGGACATCGATGTGCTTGGTCCGTTTGTGATAAGCGGGATGTTTGGTGAACGCTATTGAGCCTTGGTTGTCCTCATATAACTTGACCGCATCGTTTCTTGACATCTCACCGAGCTCACACAGGAATTTCTTAAGCCACACCGCTTCTGACAGCGCCATGTATTCGGCTTCCGTAGAAGAAAGTGCCACCGTGCGCTTCTTCTTGCTTTTCCAGCTGATACATCCGCCGATCATCAAAAATGCATAGCCACATGTGCTTCTTCTTGACGCAGTTTCTCCAGCCCAGTCGGCATCCGAGTAGCCTTGAAGTCCCTTTTCACTTGGTGCTTGAAACTAGATACCATGCAATTTTGTGCCTTATATATACCTAAATACTCTTTTATGCGCTGGCCAGTGTGTCGGCCATGGATCTGAAGCAATTTGGCTAAGCACCCTACTACAGCAGCAGTACATCAGGCAACCGACAGCATTTCTATATGGCACCCCAGCCATGGTCTCGTTGTTTTCGTAACTTTTTTTCGCACATAAGCTTTGTCAGCTTGAGTTTCGGATCCTGAGGCGTCCTGACGGGCTTAGATTCTTCATCTTGAACTTCCTTACAATATTGCAGTCGAACTTGGACTGCCGCATCGTCGAAGTCCCACTTTCTAAGTCTTGACCAATTTTGATTCCGAGAAAGTACTTGAGCTGACCCATGTCGGTCATCTCGAATCGGCTGCTGAGTGCATCCATTGTTTCTTAAGCATATTGTCGGCATTGTTAGCCAAAATCAAGTCATCGACGTAAAGTGCATCGAAGATCATATGTTGCTCATCACGCTTCATGTAGACGCAGTGGCCAGATTCGCACTTCTTAAACTCGAGCCCTAGCATAAATTCATCGATGGTCATATTTTACATGCAAGGCGGCTGCTTTCAGCGTACAATGACCGTTCTAGTTTGCATACATAGTCTGGATGTGTTATATCACTGAAGCTATCTGGCTGCGCCATGTAGATGTCCTCGTCAAGCTGGCCGTTGAGGACGCTGTCTTCACGTCCATTTGATGGGCAGTAAGTCCGTACTTGGCAGCCAAACTGACCAGAATCCGGATGGATGTAAACTTGGCTGCAGGTGCAAACGTTTCTTCGTAGTTAATGCCAAACTATTTTGCAAAGCCTTTGGCCACTAAGCAAGGCTTGTATCGCTCTACTTTACCGTCTTGATTTTCTTAGACGCAAAACACCCACCGATTGCCTATTGGCTTGCGTTCTTTTGGTAGCGGCACAAGCGTCCATGTCTTGTTCTTTTGAAGCGATTCCATCTCAGAGTTGCATGCTTCTTGCCACTTGGCTTTGTGCTGAATTCCATCGCCGACCACTGAATCCATAACGTACACAGCCTCAAAATCTTGTGCCGTAGCAGAATTTCTTCCAGCGATTGGTATCGATTGTGTCGTTTGGGCGGTGGAATTTCGGCTGCTTTTTCAAGCGATTGAGCCCTCTGGTGCCGCTTGCTGCCAGGCTCCGTTTCTCTGCTTACATTCTCCATTATTGTGATCAGTTTCTTCGAGCTGTGGGAGTCGTCACCAACCACATGTACACGGCCCCTCTCAATCTCTTCGAAACGATATGCTTTTGCATACTCCGAGTAGGCAAAAAACCGTCAGCGTACCGATCGAGAGTCAGGCTTGCGACGCTTCTCCTTTGGAACTGTCACAAATGCATGACAACCAAACACTTTTAGATTTGCCAGCACTGATTTCCTCCCTGATATGGTGACTTTTCCATACCAATATCTCATGTTGGACAGAGATTGCGAAGGAGGTTGCCGTCGTGACAGCTTCGCTCCAATACGTCTTTGGCAATCAGCGCGCTCAAGCAGTCTGCATGGTGCGCATTCCACTAGTTTGCGATTCATGCGTCCAGCCACCCTATTCAGTTGCGGAGTGTAGGGTGGCGTGAACTTTTGCTGAATAACACGCCGCTTGCAGAACTTGACCAATTTTCGCCCGAAGTGTATTCACCACAGTTGTCACAACGAAGAGCTGTAACAACTCCGCCGGTCTGAGTCTCAGCGAACGCAACAAAGTTGGCGAACTTGTCTGAGACCTCCGACTTGCTTCGTAACATGAACACTGTGGTAAAGTGCGATTACTCATCCGTAAATGTAACGAAGGACCGCTAAAAGTCGCTGACTGCATAGGACCGCACACGCCACAATGAATAACTTCTAGTAGTTTCTTTGCATCATGAGGCGACTTTTCCATGAAGCTCACTCGCGTCTGTTTGCCAAGTGCGCGACCATTGCACAACTCCCACTGTTTATTTGACGCAAGAATAATGACAATGCCATCGTTCTTCTTGACGATGGCGTCTAGACCACCATGACCAATATGCCCAAGTCGAAGGTGCCCGAGATACAAAGACGTGATTTAGAACGTACGCTTGACAGCCAAATACGCGCATGTGCTTGACACTTGGCTTCATTCTGTAGACGAACAGAAAGGGAGTTTTGCTCTCGACCTTAGGTGATGGAAGACGATTCTTGATGTAAATTGACGCCATAGCAGCTGTACCCTAAAGCTTATGTCCAGTCTTGCGTGATGCAGCATACTTCGACCAACAGATAAAATCTTCCGTATAGCTCGCTCTGCCGAGCCGTTTGTATGATGAGCGCAAGGAACCTTTGTTTGCTGCTCAATACCATGGTCTTCGTAGAATCCTTTTAAGAGTTGGTGGCAAACCCTCGTGCTCCGTTGTATGGAACAAACTTGACTAGCCCAATAGTGCTTTTACCTTGATATTATAGCTGATGATGCAGCTCTCGCTTTCTGACTTTGCTCGCAGACAGAAACCCTTCATGCAGCCACTATTTCCTTCGACCATCAGGAGCAAGTATCTGCTACCTCCCAGCGAATCTTCTTCCATAGGACCGCAAATGTCAACATGTAAAAGCTCAAAACTGTCGTTAAGTCGCTTGTTCCGATTGCTTGGAAACCACTTCTGAACCATCTTTCCTTGCCGACATCCACGACATAAGCCTTGTGCATTCGACGTAGCAGGTACTGAAGCGTCTTTATTATGCCGCTGCTGACCATCTTTCGTAGAATGTCGAGTGAAGTATGGTTCATTCGTGCATGTAGATACGATATCGCGTGCCGAAGTCGTTTAATTAGCCGAACAGTGTGGCGTACGAAGCCAACATAGACCATCGACGAGGTTCGCGTCGCCCCCACTTGTACAGTCGATCTTCTTGAAATTTGCATGCCTACACTTTCGAAAATTGAAATTTGCCAGTTCTGTCGATCTGCGGTATTGAAGTCAAATTCTTGTTCATCTTCGGCACAAAGAGTGTATTCGTAAACTCGATATCGCGGCACATCTACACGCATAATGATGGTTCCTACACCCTTGATTTCAGCCTTGCTTCCGTTGGCGACCGAAAGTTCAGTTTCATCGCGCTCATTTAACACCGAAAATTTGGCTTTGTCATCGTATATATGCGATCCGTCGGACCACTGTCCATCGCACACATTCCGGGCATATCGTTTCTTTTTAGTAACCCATGATCAAGTGTGACAGCAAGCGCGACGCGTCGTAGTCGTAGTCGTAGTCGTCATTTTACGTGGTAGTAGGCGCTGTTTCCTTCGCGTCTACATGCTTAGTCGCCGCGTCGATCATTACGATTTTTGTTCATCTGTTTGGTCCACACCGCTCCGCCAGGTGTCCTAACTCCCCGCAGTACGCACCTCACGCTCAGCACTAAAGGCTTTAACAGCGTCTTCAGTCTTGATCACTGGAGCTTTTTCAATCTACCACTTGATCTGCTCATTCACCACGTCTGCGTCCGTAGCTGAGCATTGCTGATCTCCAAGTTGTTCTCTTAACTCTTTGGGAGACTGCGCAGTAGGCAGATTGCACCTTCTTCATCATCCATCTTCGCTCCGACGCTGCTAAGGTTGGCGTTGATGTTGAGAACTTCATTGCATTGATGCAACACATTGCCGCCTTCCGTCATCTCGATGCTGATAGCTGGCGCTTCAAGTAGATGCGTCCAGCGTTCTGCGATCTACCGTATAAAGTCTTGTTGCGCGTCCATGTGACCCAAGCCTTCGCAGTCGTCGACCACATGATGGAAGTCGCGTCAATATGCAAAAGCATCAGGCCAAACGCGACGTTGCTTGTCCGGACGTATTTCTTGGAGGCACGCGCATCGGCAAATGTTGGCGTCACTTCACGGTTGATGACATGCCACACTGACGTATTTAGGAACACTCCACGCATGTAGCGGCTCCATGTGGCGAAGTTGTCTCCGTTGATTTATGACGAGGCCCTTGGTCAATACGTCATGCACAGAAGACATGATTGTTGGGCTCATAACCTGTTATAGTAGCGAAGTGGAGTGAAGCAAAACGAGTCGAAGCGAGGTGGAAGAAAAAGTCTACGCGAAGGGCGAACTGGAGCAAAGACACTTGTGAGGAGACGAAATGTTTGGAAGTGATTGATTATTGGGGCTTATACTTTTACATAGTGCATTTAACTATACTATAACATAAGTAAATGCTGTATTTAATCGCGGTTCGAATTGGACCGATTCGGGTTGTGTACATTACCTGAAACCCATAACCATCAGTACCCCTCTGTAATGCGAACTCGCTTTAATGGCGAGAGCCGTCGTCAAGTCCTTGTGACGAGGTCTTAAAAGTCTCTTGGTCATGATATCCGCCAACATCACGGAAGCCTCGCAATATTCGAGCTTTACTTCACCGTGCCTGACCTTATGAAGGATGTGATGAGTCGACTGGACTTGTTGTGACCTTGCACTAATATATGCCAAATCGCTTTAGAATATCATCGACAGAACGTCGCTGGCACATCGTTACACTGCCATCCTAGTCTTCCCTAATTCAATGTCCAGTACAAAAGTACGCTTGCCACTGTCAGTCATTTCGAAACGTGTCTTGAGACCTGACTTCGTGTGCGCAATTAGAACGAGCGAGCTGCCAGTCACCAACATGTCATCCAAGTAGACCAGGATAAGCACGCAGTGACCATTAACTATCCTGATGTAGAGGCATGGAGCACACGAACTCGTCTAAAGATTCGTTCCATACCCGCGAAGCCTGCTTTAGGCCGTATATCGCCTTCACCAACTCCAAGCAACCAAAATCGGCATTCATCTTGACGCCTTCTGGAACCTGTTGGTTTCTGAAGCCGAAGATGTAGCGAATGGATAAGAAGAACTCAAACAAAGAGTCTGCGCGAAGTTACAAAGACACTTGTTGGAGAGAAACTAAGTTTTGAAATTATTGATCCATTGGGGCTTACAATTCTACTTCTCGTAACTACTCCTTTCTACATAGTCTAGTTTACTATGTTATCGTACAAGTAAATTCTATGCTAAGCCGCGACTCGGATTGGACTGGTTTGGGTAGTGTACATTACCTGAAAACCATAATCCTCAATAAAACCGCGTAGAGAACACCTTCCCCACATCTTCCCCACACCTCCCCCTTCATCACACCGTAGAGAAAAGCTGTCACCACGTCGAGTTAGCCGAGTGGCCAGTCAAAGTATTTGGTGAATGCGATCACCATGCGTAGCGTCACATACTTGGATACGGTTGAGGACGTTTCTGTGTAGTCGATGTCGGTCTTATACTTAAAACCCTTGGCAACAAGACGCGCCTTGTACGTCTAATTCGTTCCATCCGCTTTGCGCTTGATCTTGAACACCCACTTGGTGCCGATCGCGCCTTGACCCTTTGGCAGTTTTGCTACGCGAGGAACTACACGAAGATGCATCGACTTGAGCTCAGCCTTCAGAGCACTTCTAGTGAGCTTGATGAGTACCGTTTATTGCATCTTGATAGGTCACAGGATCGGCGCCAGGTCCTTTGCTTTCACTGTGTTTGCACTTGTACGCCAAAATGCTTGAGGTGTTGAGTCTTCAACTTGATCGAAGACGCTCATTTTTTCTCTTCTTCGTCTTCAGACATCTTTTCGACTGTACTTGATCGGCGTTTCTGGCGACGGGCCGAGACGTGTTCCGGAACGCTTGCTTCTTTCAACCCCGTTTGATAATGGGCTGAACGTGACATTCCCGTGCCTGCCTCATTCTTGCGCTTACCAGTATGTTTATAGATGGTCTGACGCACGTCCTCATCGTTGATCGTCAAGAGATCGAGGTCCAACACCGTATCTTCAGCTTCTTCACTTGATCGCTCCATCGAAAAAAACGATTCGTTGAAGGCGATGTAACGACTGATCACCACTTGTCCTGCCTCAATGTTGTACATTTGGTAAGCCTTCGACGATTTTTTTGTAGCCCATGAGCATCCCAACATGAGCCTTTGGGTCCCACTTCAGTCGCTTTTCCATTATTATGGGTTGTTAGTTTAGGTAATGTACACAAACCAAACCGTTCCAATCCGAACCGCGATTTAGCATAGCATTTACTTATACTATAACATAGTAAATTAGACTATGTAGAAATGAGTGGCTACGAGAAGTAGAAGTGTAAGACCCAATAAATCAATAAGTTCCAAAATCTAGTTTCACTCCAACAAGTGTCTTCGCAACTTCGCGTAGTCTCTTTGCTTCGGTTCTTCTTCTCCCTTTAATACATCTTAGGCTTCAGAAACCAACAGGTTATGAGCCCAACGACCATGTATTCTGCGCAAGGTGTTTTTTCGGCGAAGGTACACGTCGACAAAGTCAACGGAGATAACTACGCCACATGGAACCGCTACATGCGTGGCGTGTTTCCGACCAAGTTGATGTGGCACGTGGTTAATCGAGAAGTGACGCCACGATTTGCTGCTGTCTGTGCCAAGGATGAGTACGTCAAGGCAAGCAACGTTCCGTTTGGCCTGATGCTGCAACATATGCACGCGGACTACCACCATGTATCTCTTTGGCAACTGTGAAGAAGCCTATGTTGCGTGGACATGTATCAAGACACTATATATACGGCGGATCGTAGAAGGCTGGACGCATCTACTTGAAGCGGCAGGTATTCAGGTTGGAGATGGCGAAATGTGGCAACGTTATGCATTACTGCAACGAGGTTCTCAACGTCAGCGCCAAGCATAGCAGTATCGGCGCCAATATGGAGGACGAAAATGTTACAATCTGCCTGCTTCGCAGTCTCCCGAAAAGCTATGAGAATGTCGTACTAAACCTGGATATGAGCAGTGCAGAATTGCGGACGCAAGACATTGTGGAGGTGCTGACGAACGAGCACATCAAGCGTCAAGGTGAAATGATGATACGGTGAAGACTAAAGACGCAGCTAAAGCGTTCAGTGCCCAGCGAAAGTCCCACTAGTGCACTTATTGCGGTAAATTAAGGCATGCGGTAGAGCGATGCTGGACCAAGTAAAAAACGATAACGAGGAGATCGACACGGCGGACAAAAGCGTGGGCGCGGAGCTAGCAACGTGCAGTATCGGCACAATAACGACTTTGACAACAGTCGGATCGGATCGCACTTGCGGTTTTGCTGGAATGCGAGCTTTCGACAGGCAAATATATGCCGGGAATGTGGGCTATTGACGATGGCGCCACCCATCATATATGCTGCGACAAGACAGTTTTTAATACTGGCTGAGCTAGACCACGGCGAACTTCAAGCAGCTGATGGTAGTAAGACAAAGATTATGGTTGTGAACACTATTGTCGAGCAGGTAGTCCTACCTAACGATGACGTTCGCAAAATTGAAATAAAGGATGCGCTATACGTACCGAAAATGAGCAGGAATTTGCTCTCTGTCCTGCAGATATACATAGTGGTCGCTTTTAAGTGGGGTATTACGGAGCTCGCATGAACATTGCAAGGAAAAGCCCAGCCAAGTGGTGGCAACGGTCGACCTCGCCGATGGACTGTACTGGCTTCGCACTTCAAAGCGGTCAGCTAAATCGGCGACTTCATCCAGCAAAATCTACCTGCATTCGCGATGAACCATGCGCCAAATGGTGTCCTGCGAAAAATGATCCCTAGTGGAATGATTAAGGACGCCTTCACACCATCGACGACAAGCTTTTCAAGCATGTGTCGTGGATGTCAAGAAGGAAAATGGTCCAGAAACCGTTCCCAAGCGACCACGACAAGCGTCGATACGCCTCGTTCGAATTGCTGCATTTTGACATCTGCGGCCCTATGGTGCAAGAATCTCTTGGTAGTAGCATGTGGGCGGGCGCTTCTATAGCAACCACGCTCTACTTGCGCACACACTTTCAGGCATAGTGAGGTAGTTGGTGGGCGCTGAAGCGACCTCACCCAACGATCTAAGAACCTTAGTGCAAGTGTCGTTACGGAAGCGGTTATTTGGCTTCACGTGCGCACTTGTTCACTAGGTAGTAGTTTTAAGACTGATTATATTTAATCGAATTAAAATTAATTTTTTCAACCAATTAATGGATACCACATCTGTAGATGTGCATCCCTATATAGCGAGCGTATTACTCTGAATACCTCGGATTACGGATGAGCTAGCCGTCATCCCTTCCAATGTGAATACTCCTATGTGCATCACATACACAAGGGTGGGTCACTTTGTGTACCACACCCAAGTGACAGGTCCTAGTACTTAACATGAAGTAATTGACCATCCCCTCAAGTACACTTTGTGTACTTAACGTGTTTGTGTAACAAATGGCTACTTTAGCCCGATACACAACCCCCTCTTTAAATTCCGAGTTACATTTTGCAAGATCGTCAACGGGGGATCGAAGGATAGCAGCTGCTTTGCGCGCCGCTTTTAGCCCTCTCAATCACTTTTAGCGACCAGTTTGTACATCTTTGTCATCACACGGCGCCTGACATACCACCTATGAGGAGCAAAGCTGATGGGTCGTCTGCGAAGACACACAACCACGCACGAAGCGCACAGCGATGAAACGGTCAATATAGCGCCCTCACTCTTCCCCATTAGCTTGCTGTGCTCATCACTACTATGAGGTGATGGCAGCAGTGCCGACTCATTGTAGTCAACAATGAGCGACGGACCTACATCCTCACTGCAAGTGGAATGGATCGTTCAGCCCAGTTAACGGCGACAGCGGTTTTTGTCGGCGTTGTAATTGTGGCACTAGGTGTCGGTCCCATCCAGACTTCACCCATTGCTCCTTACATGGAGACGCCCTACGTTGCGAAGGAAAACTTGCCTTACGTTTACGAGGCAACTCTCGCGTCGTCTGCGATAGCTAGCGCAGCGATCATTCATGAGAGCACTGCCCAAATAGGTGCAGCTGCTTCTCAGTTGGGTAGAACCACAACACCTGTCGTTCAGACCATCATATACAATTGGTATAATTCCAATATTTTCAACTTTGAAATATTGATGCAATAAGACATTAGCTGTATTGATTGGTTGGTTAAGTCTACATCAACCCCGCCAATCTATTCAAGACACGATTGTGCGGTGCGCAAGGAGGCGCCATACTTAGTTAGTAATTAATATAATAAGTTCAGCAGTAGAAAGAAGATTGTTGCGTAGGACACGAAATATATTAATACAGTTTTACTTGTTTCTCTATTCTAAAGCGTTAGTCTAGACTTTCAAGCTTAAAACCCTTAACTTCATAGAAACCTTCCTCTGTACCTTTGTGTACGTGAAGTTTCGAGGCACCTCACCTACACTGTAACGGCTAAAGTTGCCCTATGTTACACATTCCCCCTTAAGAGCTATTTGCGTATTAGAGGGAATGGTCAATTACTTAAGTGATGTAATTGTACCTACCACTTGGGTGTGGTTCACATTGCGAGCCCACCCTCGTGAATGGGATGGCTAGCGTCATCCTTTACGCGAGGTATTCAGAAAGATACGCCCGCAATACACATTTGTGTCTATCTGAATATATGGCCTTTTAGGATTGGTTAAAAATAGGAATTTGTATTCAATAAATGATTAAATATAAATCAGTCTGAAAACTACTTCCTAGTTCACAAGCGCGCACGTGGAGCCGGAATACGTGATGTCACTTAAACTAAGGCGCTTACTTCGTTGGGTGAGGTCACTTAGGCGCCCACCAACATCCTCACTGCACGTAAGTGAAAACGGTCATACCGTTTCCTCGCTGTGCTAAGGTGTGTGCTTAAGTAGAGCGTGGCCACATTAAGACGTGCCCGCCTCCACTTGGTAGCACTTGAATTCCTTTGCACGACCTGCATCTCTGAGCATGTACGTGAGGATGAGCCT
>NC_090616.1:2964943-2977425 GCF_004359215.1 Bremia lactucae
AGAGCTGATGCTAAAGCGATTTAGCTTAGCTTTCGGGTGCGACGGAAGGGAAACCTTTCGTCCACCGAAGTGATCCAACAGCAGGCGACAGTGGTCGTCCTGACTGTAGCTCTCTTTTTATCTCAGAGGCCAATGAGCTCGTCACGTGGTATGCCTTCATTGCTGCCAACGTTGACGGATGAAATTGTGCTTTCGCACTAGACACACTTTCCTGGTGTCTAACCTCGAAGTCTGGTCTGCGCGATAAAGCGTCAGCCAAGACATTCGATTCACCAGGTTTCTATTTAATTTTGAAATTAAATTCAGAGAAGAATGTAAGCCATCTTGCCATTCTAGGCGAGAGGTGCGGTTGGTTATCGCGGTGGGTTTATCGCGGTCCGCAGTGATGCGTGATCCGTATAACCACAAATAACTCGGTGTCCAATAGGTGCACACGATACTTGACAAGAGCATACCTAATTGAACGTAGCTCTTTGTCATGCCCGGGGTAATTCAGTTCCGCGGCTTTTAAAGGCCGGGATTGATAAGAGATGTCACGGTCAACGCCGTCGTCATCCTTCTGCATGAGGCGCTGCCGATTGCAAACATACTTGCATCGCAGACGACGCTAAAGCGCTTATCCGCGTTTGGCAATGCCAAGACCGGCGCCTCAACAAGAGACTGCTTCACTGATGTGAACGCATCTTCTTGTTCTTTTAACCAAACCCGTTCTGTGTCCTTTTTAAGGAGATCAGATAATGATTTAGTTTGCTCAGCATAATTCTTGCTATATTTATGCAAGTAATAAGCGAGCGCTAGGAATTGGCGCAAATCCTACACATGCCGTGGTTTTGGCCATTCCTTTACTGAATTTACCTTGTCTGGGTCTGCTCGTTCACCATGTGTACAAACGATGCAGCCCAGTACAGGTATCTCAGGGACCCCTATGACGCACTTTTGCAAGTTGACGTACAATTGGGCGTCCTTTAAAGTCTGCAACACAGCGACTAAATGACGCTTGTGCGATTCTATTGCGCTCAGCCCGTCCTCGGCCCTACTATGCACGAATGCATCGTCAAAGTAATGAGGCGCGTAGGCACGATGCTGACGCATCACGTGAATTACCACTCAGTTGAATGTCGCCGGTACGTTTTTTAATCCTTGGGGCATCGCAAGCCACTCTCAAAGCATACCGCTTGGGGTGCTTCCAGCTGCTTTGGCTACATCGGACTCTCTCATGAGTACCTGATAGTAGCCATCCTTTTAATCCAACGCGGAGAGGATAGTCAACTTCCCATGGAGTTCGACAAAACTTCTATCGGCGGAATTGGCGTTTTTGCCGGTATGTTCGCCGTGTTCAGCTTATTGTAAGCATGAACCACGCGACATCCACCTACGGCTATACGCACACAAGAGGTCGGGCTGCAGGGAGGCGATTTGCTCTCACGCACATGTCTCGCCTTGGCTCGCTTGTCAAAGAACTCATCGATATAATCGACTTGTTCTTTCGGCAACGGCCATTGCCTGGTCACACAATACTTGGTGCCAGGTTCGAGGTATTTCGTGCCTGATGCCCCTATCTGCTGGTAAGCGACTCGGCATTTCTTCTGGGAACACATCGCGAGGTATATCAACGACACCCCCCCCCTTCATCTAAAAAGCCTTGTTTAAACGGGCCAAGAGCGTAAACGCTCTTAGAGCGCGCTTTTTAGACGCACATAATAACAATGGCGTCTTTAAATCATCGAGGGCTCAGGGAAAATCGCTCTGGCGTATATTCTCGTCCCAGTTGTGTTGTGTTCAAATGAAACGTCCTACCAATACGAGGCGGAATTCACGCGCCACATTCATCCGCATTCCGACGCGATGAAACAGCGGTCGCAGCAAATGAATTTTGCCCGCTTGCGCGTGAAAGAATATATTGGCGGTATTGTCCCCCCCCTGTTCGACGCGGAAGCGTCGGCCCATTAGTAGCATTTGCATGCTGCTGTCTCAAGACCTTTGCGTGTTGAGAGCCTTGCTGGTGAGCAAGGCTATTTTATCTCGGGCCGCGTCAAGTTCGCGTTGTATGAACTCCTTCGCTTCGAGACGGGCCGCTGCTGCCGATTCCTCCATATCCACGACTGCTGCCTTGGCCGCTTCATCTGCTTTTGCTGCTGCTACCATTCTCAGAAGTGCTTCTGCTTCGGCAGCAACCATGCGGCGGAAAAGCTATAAGCAGCAAGTGGGTGTGCAAGGTAGAATAAACTGCTGAAGGACTCAACGAATATTACAAGTCACGCCTCGTTGCAAAAGGTTTTGAGCAAAAGTACGGAGTGGACTTTGAAAAGAAATTCGCTCTGGTGGCCAAGTTTACATTAATTCGGATTATTCTGAGTATAGCGGCTCAGCATGGTCTCGTTCAACCCCAATGGATGTCAAGACAGCGTTTCTTCTTAGTGGTCTGCTGGATGAAGAAATCTACATGAAGCAGACTGAAGGTTTTATCAGCTCCAAGTATCCAGATCATGTGTGCAAGCTCAAGCGTGAACTCTACGGCTTTAAGCAGTCTCTTCGAATGTGGAGCCAAAAAATTGACAACTTCGTGCGCAAGACTGGATTATTGCGTGTACGTCAAGCGCGATGAAATGGCCATGATATTTGTTGTGATCTACGTTGACGATCTAATTCTTGCGTGCAGCAATATGGCTTTTCTTGAAGCGACAAAGCTTGCATTTTGAGTAAGCGGCTTGAGATGTCCGACTTAGGTGAGCTGAAGTTCTGTCTCGGAATGCAAGTCGAGCGAATTGACGAGTCTGATGATATGCCAATGCGGAAAACCAAGCTTCTGCTGTCGATTCTTGCCAAGTACGGCATCCAGGATTGCAAGCCTGTAAGAACGCCTCATGACATTGAACTAAAATTGACCAAGGCTATGTGTGGAAATGGCTGCAGCCACAACGAGACGATGAAAGATGTTCCGTGTCGCGCTGCTGCTGGTGCCCAAATGTAAGTGATGGTTGGTACTCGCCTGGACCTTGCTGCCGCTGTAGGAACTCTAAGTCAGTATGCTGCCGATCCTTGCCCGACTCACTGGCAAGCCTTTAAGCGTGTGTTTCGGTACTTGCAAGCGACTCCAACACATGAACTTCAATTTTCAGGATCTGATTGCTTTGAATTGGTAGGCTACTCGGATGCCGACTGGGCAGGTGATATCGAATCAAGACGAAGTACCAGTGGATACGTGTTTGTACTGGCGTTAGCTGGCCCAGTTAGAAACGGCGGACGGTTGCACTATCTTCGACTAAGGCTGAGTACATGGCACTATCAGAAGCTACTCAAGAGGCAGTCTGGATCCAGGCTTTCACGCGCGAACGCGGCGAAGACTCAAGCGATAAACCTGTGAAGGTGAACGAAGATAATCAAGGAGCAATTGCGTTGGCCAAGAACCAGAATTCCACAAGTGCGCCAAGCACATCGACGTTCGATACCATTTGTTCGCGAAAAGGTGGAAGAGGGTCATATGGTATTAGAGTACTGCCGGACACTCAAAATGTTAGCAAATCTTATGACCAAGTCGATTTCTGCAATTCAGTCTAGCGCTCTACGATCGAATTGAGGCATACAAAGTTCAATCGCTGTCGAGTCGAGTGGGAGTGAAGTTCAGGGAGCACGCTACCGGTAAGTACTAGATTAGTAACGGTATGATAATCCTACGGAGGTTGTCAGAAGGTATTTTTCCAAACGGTGGTTGTCAGACGTGGGTATGACGTCATTGGAAGCTTCAAGAAGGTTCAGAAGCTTCCTAGTAAATGATTCGCTTAGACGTAGTAATAGAGATTATCAACTAAGAACCATAATACATTCACTGCATTTTGCGTCCTGCTACACAAGTGCCTTTTACTTCAGCAAGGCTGCAATTAAAGTTGTGGGGAACATCATCGAACAAGTGGTTTTATCTAGTGGCGAAGAGCGCGAGATCGAAATCAAGGACGCGCTCTTCGTACCAAGTACGAGCAAGAATCTGCTTTCGGTGGCGCAGGTCAATAAGGGTGGCAAGTTTCAAGTCGTGTTCGATGGATCTAAGACGCAAATGAAGCGCAAAAATTCCACTTAACTCGCGGCGATAGCGGATCTCGTCATGGGACTCTTCTGGCTACGCACTCCACATCGATCAGCGAATGCAGCGACAAGCAGTAAAGATATAGACTTGCATGCGCGCATGGATCATACGCCACTCGATGTTCTTCGCAAGATTGTAGCCACCAACATGATCAAAGACGCCAAGGCACCTTCCAATTTAACCGGATCAAGTGTGTGTCGCAAGTGCCAACAAGGGAAGATGGTTCAAAAACCATTCCCAGCCAACCGTTACAAGTGTCACTAAGGTATGTTCGAGCTACTCCACGTCGCCATATGTGGACAGATGGAAGAAGTCTCGATTGGCGGAGCAAATACTTGCTGCTCGCGGTTGACGAAGCCAGCGGATGCATGAAAGGTTTCTGTCTGCGTGCCAAGTCTGAGAGTGAAGACTGCACCAAGGGTAACATTCTCAAGATCCGGCCGCACTTCGGTAAGAAGACTAAGTTCGTTCGACAAGTGCTTCTGGGCTGAAGTTGCGATGACGGTGATATACATCAAAAACCGCCTGCTGGCGCCCAAGATCGATCACAAGATCCGTTTGAAATCGTGTACAAGTCGAAACCAAGCGTCAAGCACATGCGCGTGTTTAGATATCAGTCGTAAATCTTGACACCTAGGACCGAAGGCTCGTGTTGGACTACAAAGAAGCGTCGAAGGCTTACAGAGTGTACGACATTGAGGCGGGACAAGTGGTGATCAGTCGTGACATCACATTCGACGAATCAACTTTTGACTGTTCGATGGAGCGATCAAGTGAAAAAGAAGCTGAAGATGCGGTGTTGGACCTCAATCTCTTGACGATCAACGATAACGACGTGCGTCGGACCGTCTACAAACAGACTGGTAAGCGCAAGAATCAAGCAGGCACGGGAACGTCACGTTCAGCTCATTATCAAGCAGGGAAGAAGAAGCAAATGTTCCGAAATACGTCTCAATTCGCCTCCAGAAACGCCGATCAAGTACAGTCGAAAAGAAGTCTGAAGACGAAGAAGAGAAACAAGCGGGCGTCTTCGATCAAGTTGACAACTCAACGCCTATAAGATTTCGGCGTGCAAAGGCAAACGCAGTGGAAGCAACGGACCTGGCTAAACCTGTGACTTATCAAGATGCTGGCAACGGTACTGATCAAGTTCCCTAAAGAAATGCTGCAAAGGCTGAGCTCAAGCCGATGCATCTTCGTGGAGATTCTCGCGCGGCAGAACTGCCAAAGGGTTAAGGGACGCGATTGTTGTAGTACCGAAGCAGAGTATAATCTGCTTCACGGGTTAAAAGTGAAACTCTGGTCTGCTTCTTTCTGCCTCAAGGCTGGACTTATTGCTACAAGGCATTCGCTGGACTTATTGCTACAAAGCATTCGCTGCAAGAGCCGAAGATAGCCACAAGATTGGCAATCCTTGAGGCAGCTGACGCTCAATGAGACGTGATGGTGGACTTTCAAGCCTTTTCGTGGTACAATCGTCACGAAAATAATTAAATAATCCGTAGTGCCCAGTCCGTTAATTTATCTGAGGCCACGCGCGAGCAAATCGTGGCACTTTAGTGTAGGCGGTCACGTCGTAATGCGGCTTCGCTCTACTTAGACACACACCCTAGCACAGCGAGAAGCGGCTTAACCAGCTTCTCTTGCGTGCAGTGAGGTAAGTGTGGCGGTCGCGTTAGCGTCTTTACCCAACGCACTAAGTCTGTAGTTAAGTGTCGTCACGGGATCGGTTAATCTGACTCCTCGTGCACGCTTACTAAGAAGAAAGTAGTTTTCAGACTAATTTATATTTAATCGTATGAAATATATATACCTATTTTTACCGATCAAAATGTCATCTCTATAGATAGCACTTAATATGTATTGCGAGCGTATCTTTCTAGATACCTCGCGTAACGGATGACGCTATCCGTCATCACAGATGACGCTAGGCTTCATCCCTCCTAATGCGAATGTACCTATGTGCATCAAATACACAAGGGTTGGTCACAAATTTGAACCACACCCGAGTGCTGGGTCTAATTACTTTATTTAAGTAATTGACCATCCCCTTAAGTAAATCAAGTGTACTTAACGGGGACTGTGTAACATTAGGGTAACTTGAGCCGGTTACACCATCCTCCCCCTTTAAAAACGAATTTAAATATTAAATTCGTCAGAGAGGAGCCAGGAACTGCGAGCAGCTTTACGCGCCGCTAGTTTTCTCAATCAATCTAGCGACATGTGTTTACATACACGGGCAATGTTGGTGGGTCGTCTGCGAAGACATTACTCAACCTCGCCCTAAGCGCACGCTCCGCACTAACTCGCATGCCGCGTCCAACGCCGTGGTCGAATCGCCGAGAGCTACTGCTGCTGTCGCGTTAACGGGGCTTAAGGATCCATCCCACTTTAACAGTGAGGATGCTGATCCGTCGCTCATTGTCGACTACAATGAGTCAACACCGTTGCCGTCACCTCATAGTAGTGATGCGAACAGCGAGCTTATGAGGAAGGATGGTGGCGCATTATTGCCCATCCAAACTTCTCTCATGGCTCACAACATGGAGACAGCAACATTTACGAATGCTGTCACGTCGTCTGCGCTGATAGCGCAGCGACAGGTAATGAGAGCGCTGCCCATAAAAGCGCAGCCGCTTCTCCGTTGGGTATAACCACAACGCCTTATGCTCTGACCATAATCCATAATGGTTCTGACATAGAGGATGCGGAGCCTAAAGCTCCGCCGACGACACGTGAACGTGCTCAGTCGGTGTCACAAGCCAGTCGTTAAGAACGTGGCTATATGACGGGTGGCATATCTCTGATGCCCCCTCCATCTAAATGGCCTCGTTTAAACGGGCCAAGAGCGTCGCTCCTGGAGCGCGCTCTTCTAGATGCAAATAGTTATTATGGTGTCTTCAAAGTATGGAGGGCTCTGGGAAAATCGCTTGGGTGTATTTTCCCGATCCCGGTCGTGTTGCGTTCAAATGAAACGCCCGACCAATACAAGGTGGAATTACTGCGCCGCATTCACACGCATTCCGATGCGATAGAACAGCGGTCGCAACGAATTGATTTTGCCTGCTTGCGTGGGAAAGAAATCATGGGCGGTACTGCACCCCCTGTTTCTTCTCACAACACTGCTTCTGCTAGTCCAATTGAGACTAGCGAAGAGGCGTCAGCTGGTGCTCCTTTTTATAGGCAGCCACCAAGTCGGGCATGCTACCACTAAATTGCTACGAAGCGTAATAAATTATGCAACTTGTTTTGCATTCGCTCATTGTTCGAGCATCTATGTGCAGTAAAAACTCACCGAATGACCATTTTCTGTAGACATCTATTCCTCCCCGGTCTTTTAATTACCGTGTGCGCGCACCTCTTTCTACAGATCAATATTGAAATTTGGTTTTCAAGACTCATCGGCATTCCGTAATAGTGCAAGAGCTGTATGCGGTCCACATTCCTCGAAAAACGGCTTTCGATCAACGGTGTTTCTATCGTGTAAAAAGTTGACTAGTTTGAGGTTGCCGAGCCATTCGCAAACGCGGCCTATGAAGCTTTGAGTGCGTACATGTAGTGGTGCATGCTTACATATCAATATATGATGTCATATTTCACACCTTTGGTGCTCGAGTAGCAACACGAATTGACAGGAGCCCACGAAAATGATAACTCAAGTAATATGCACAATTAAACAGAGTGCGCTACAAATTTAATCCAAAGTCGGGCGCGTGTAATAGGTCAAGCTCCCAAAATAAAGATTGGCATTGTAACGGGGTACTGCCAAATTGTACTGCTTCAGAACAAGTCCACTTCGCTCTGCCTCAGGGCGAGTGGTGCCTCACGTACACTAGTACGTGCAGAGGGAGACTCTCTTTAAAACACTTGCTTTAAAGAGGGTTAAAAAATAACCGTGTTTAGAGTAATAAAGTTCTTCTGTTTTTCTATCTATTTATACTAACTTAATTATATACTAATACTAAACATGTAATAAAAGTCTTATCTTTCTCTCTCTTTGAGCGCGTCCAGCGCTGACTGAACCGTTGAACAAGTAGATATAATGGTCTATATCTACAAATGGATAAGCTTTCCGAATATTACAATATAAAGTAATAATTTCCAAATATTATCGTCCTTTTAGATAATATATTAATTAATAACCTTTAAGTGTTAATTTCATGTAACGATACACAACCTTACATCCCCCCGTGCACCTCTCCAACCTCTACCACCTCCGGCAGAGTGTTGGCAGTATCTATGGACTTCGTCTTCGGCTTTCCCGGAGACGATCACAAAACAATGGAATCTTTGTTTTTGTAGACAGATTCAGCAAGATGGTACAACTTGCTGCAGTACTAGAGTCAATCACGGCTCCGGGCTGTGCCCGTGTCTTTATCGACACGGTATTCAAACTCCATGGGTTACCGCGTGAATTGGTCTCCGATAGAAATCCAAGATTCACGGCGGAGTCCTGACAATCCGTGTTCCGATCTCTCGGAACACGGCTGACTATGTCAACATCCGATCACCCAGAAACAAATGGTCAAACAAAACGCGTAAATCGCGTCCTTGAAGAGATACTTCGAGGTTACGTCCAATCGTATCCGAATTGGCGCGAGTATTTACCTACGGTCGAATTCGCCATCAATAATTCGGTGCCTGCGTCTACAACACATACACCGTTCTTTGTGAAAAGCTTACGCCATCCTCCCATACCCACCCAATAAGAGGGATCCTCTAGTTTAAGGGGGGGGGCGGACTCGCACGAGCAAAACCATTTCTGGCTCATGCTCATCACGCGTCGAAGTTAACAACGACGCGAACGATGTCGATGTCGAAGCTATCAACATCGAAGATGAGAAAGATCCCATGGCAGTGCGCACAAAGCGCACTGGAAAAAGACAAAACAAATGAGTCAGCAGAAGAATTTCTGCTAACTCAAGAATCAATAATCTGTTTCGTTCAGGATTCCATTGCTAACGCAGTGGACCGTCAGATATGGAACGCAGACAAACATGCAAGAGCAAATGTTCTTACATTTGAAACTAATGATCTAGTACTACGGTAAACTTACGTAAGCATGTAGTCACAAATGTGAGTAGCAGTAAAATACCACCCAAGTTCATTGGGCCATTCCGTGTACTGCATCGCAGAGGCCATGCGTACAGACTAGAATTGCCACGAAGGATGCGAACACATCCTACGTTTTACGTTGGTCGGCTCCGCCCGTACCATCAGTACGCGGTTTCTTCCGCGGACGCATCTGACCGCCCTTTTCAAGAATCTTCAAAAGATTGATCACGAACAAGGCTCTCATGATAAGTCTCGAGACTTTCTTGCCGAATCCGAAGTTTCTCGAAATCGCGATGAGCAGACGACAGCTCGTCACGAAGAGCGTGATCTTCTGTTCGAATCCAACATTGAATACGCACTTCTCGAACGGTCTTCCAACCTTTCGATACGGCGAGCCAGCACCGGCTGCTTCAACGAGCGGCGCGTATCGAGCTCGTGATCCAGTCCTTCCACCAAATCATGGAGGAAGCGATCGAGTTTGTCGATCTTCGACTCGAGATCCGACACGGGGGTCGGATCTATTCCTCCTCCACCACAACCATTGGTGGATTCCCACGGTGGTCAACATTTCCTTTCGGAAGGTATCCAAAACCACCGTGATGTGAAGGGGCAGCAAACGAGTTATCTTGTTCGCTGGCGCGGTTATCAACCTTCGCAGAACAGCTGGGAGCCTCGTTCCTGGCTGATTGTTGACGTTGAGGCCTCGTCCGTCAGTATGACGAGACCCATTCGATGGATCAGAAGGTCCATAAAAAACACGCGCCCCTGGCACCTGTAAATTAATTGCAAAACGTCAATCGCATCGCGCATCTCGATAGAGATGCGAGCCCTTCCACAAGGCGAAGAAAGGGAATAGACATCCCCTTTTACTCGCTTCGTGTTGTCAACACAACACGGACAGGAATCCCCCACGTGAGGCATTGAAATCCTGCCTCATGTGACATCCGATGCAATTTATACCTTGCACCGGTTGGAGTTCTTTTCTCAAACTTAACACGGATCGCGTTAAGTCTTTGAAGCCACGCTTCGCGTCCGATGTCTTGACATTGCGAATGAACGCGCTCCAGGCTTGCATAAGCGAGATTTTATCTCGCTTATTGTTTTCACTATACCATCGATGCTTGAAAAAAGCATCGAGATAAAAATCTTTTTCAGCGCGAAAGTTCTTCGCGCTGGGATCAAGGCTATGTAGCTTTGTCGCAATAAATAAGGAATATTTATTGTGAGGAGAAGCCTCTCCAGACAAGCTATTAACTAGCTGCTCGGGCAAAAACCACGGCTTCTTCTCAGGGGCAAGACGATACATTTTAGTGTCTACGCTCCCCTGTGTGGTACCCACTGAAGCAGGGGTACCACAAGAACTTTAAGAACTTTTATTACGATGGCTTATGCCATCGTCATCTCCACGCACAGAAAGTAGTGCGGGTGACGACACGGGAGACGGTGCTAGTAATGAGAAATCATCCTCATCGTCAGAACCGGACATGTTATAGCAAATGCTACTAGCAAGTCTATCCGATTAAGACAGCTCATTTGAAGGCTCATAGTCAGCCGCCTGACGATTATCAGGCGACTGTTCTGTTCTCCCCAAGTTGGCCGTTTCGTCCGACTAAAGAGGGGTCTTTTTCACGTGGTGACTCACCACGTGCACTCGCAACATTTAAAGTTGCCGGAAGAGACGATACAACGGCAGACGGAACGTCTACCGCAAGGAACAATAATGCGTCACCCGCGGCTGCATGAACCGCAGCGAAGGCGCCGCACTATTCGCACACCGCATGCACTTGTTTACCATGCGATAGAATTAAAAATGATGTTTCTGACCAATCAACATCGTTTTTAATTAAGTGGTCTTATATTTACCACTCGATTCAATGACAATCAGAGTGATTGTCGTTTAAGGGAGGGATGAAGGGCTAGGCTTCACCCGTTGACATACCTCGCAAGCACGAATATACTTGCGCACGAACTGATACTGGCGGGGCCAGTAAAAGTCGCGACTTACTGTGAGGTAAGTCTTCTCACGTCCACGATGTCCACTTGTTGGAGCATTGTGACACTCATACGTGATGCGCAAACGCAAATCATTGTGAGTTGGGACGACGGCCCGTGGGGTGTCGCCGGTAATGGCTGTGTAATACAATAAGCCGTTACGTGTTGTGTATCGATCGGATGCCGATCGATATAAACCCGGTAGATCTTTAAAAGATTTATCGGATGAATTCATTAAATGATCCATCAAACATAGAAGGTCCTCATCTTCTTTGTAGGCTTTCTTTATGTCATCAGCTAAGGTTGATGACGGAACACTCGTAGTGAGTGTTGCAACAGTAAGATTACTTTTACTGTTGGAGTGCACTGCTGACTAGAAGTCGGGTCGGCGTGATACCGCATCAGCGACGACATTTAGTCGTCCTGGTTTATATTCGACGGAGAAGTTATACTCCACGAAGAAGGATAGCCACCTCGCCATTCTTTGCGAGAGGTGTGGGCTGTTTAAGGCCGTGCGTAATGACGCATGGTCCGTATGTCCGATGAACGGTCTATCTCCTAGGAGGTAGACCCTATAATTTTAGCTAGTAGCCAGTGCATGTTTCATGGCAAGGAGTTCCTTGTCATGCACTGGGTAATTGCGGCGTTCAGCTGGTTGCAGCTGACGCGATTGGTAACAGACGACGCGCCCCGCGCCATCTGTATCGTATTGCATTAGCCCGCAGCCGTTTGCGAAATCGCTGGCGTCACAGACGACATGGAATGGTCTGTCTTGATCTGCAATAGCCAAGATGGGCAATTGCATCAAGCTTTGCTTGATACCTTCAAACGAACGCTGACAATCAGCGTTCCATAACCATTTCTCGTCTTTTTTCAAGAGACGAGAGAGATGAACTGTCATCTCTGCATAATTGCGAGAGTACTTGTGCAAGTACGCCGCTAAACCAAGGAACTTTCTAAGTCCCTTGACA
Organism: Bremia lactucae; assembly: GCF_004359215.1. Lineage (NCBI taxonomy): Eukaryota > Oomycota > Peronosporomycetes > Peronosporales > Peronosporaceae > Bremia > Bremia lactucae. Next base: position 2,977,043 of record NC_090616.1, read on the forward strand.
TCGACTGGAACTGGCCAGTCGGTAATTGCCTTGATCTTTTCAGGATCAGGGCGCACGCCATGTTTACCGACGATGCACCCAAGAAGTGGTATTTCGCTTGCAGCGAATATACACTTCTTGAGATTTGCATACAACTTATGTTTTCGCATAAGTGTAAGAACCTGACGAACGTGAGTTTTATGAACTTCCACGTCCGTCTTACCGTCCATGGCCCGGCTATGGACGAATACATCGTCGAAATAACTCGGTGCGAAATCCCGCACCGGTCTCAACAGATTTGTTACACATCTGTTGAATGTTGCAGGGGCGTTACTAAGCCCCTGAGGCATCACTAGCCATTCCCAGAGCATACCACTGGGGGTGCTCACTGCTGTGTACGGGAT
>NC_090616.1:2977878-2984405 GCF_004359215.1 Bremia lactucae
CAGCCGATTGCGAAATCGCTGGCGTCACAGACCACATGGAATGGTCTGTCTTGATCTGCAATCGCCAAGATGGGCGATTGCATCAAGCTTTGCTTGATACCTTCAAACGAACGCTGACAATCAGCGTTCCATAACCATTTCTCGTCTTTTTTCAAGAGACGAGAGAGATGAACTGTCATCTCTGCATAATTGCGAGAGTACTTGTGCAAGTACGCCGCTAAACCAAGGAACTTTCTAAGTCCCTTGACATCGACTGGAACTGGCCAGTCGGTAATTGCCTTGATCTTTTCAGGATCAGGGCGCACGCCATGTTTACCGACGATGCACCCAAGAAGTGGTATTTCGCTTGCAGCGAATAAACACTTCTTGAGATTTGAATACAACTTATGTTTTTCGCATAAGTGTAAGAACCTGACGAACGTGAGTTTTATGAACTTTCACGTCCGTTTTACCGTCCATGGCCCGGCTATGGACGAATACATCGTCGAAATAACTCGGTGCGAAATCCCGCACCGGTCTCAACAGATTTGTTACACATCTGTTGAATGTTGCAGGGGCGTTACTAAGCCCCTGTGGCATTACTAGCCATTCCCATAGCATCCCCCTGGGAGTGCTCACTGCCGTGTACGGGGTCTCCCGTTCACGCATAAAAATCTGATAAATCCATCCATCAGATCCATGGACGAAAAGATGGTACTCGTAGACATACCATCTATGATTACGTCTTTTCTAGGTATCGGCGTTTGAGCCGGTGCCGTTGCAGCATTCAGTTTATTGAATGCGTGCAATAACCGCCACCCTCTTGTGGCCTTTCGCACACAGAAGGTCGGAGAGCTATGTGGAAAGGTTGACTCCCTTACATGGCCCGCTTTTAATCAATCGATAAAGAATTTATCGATCGCAAGTACTTGTTCACGAGGCAGTGGCCACTGCTTCATGACACAGTACTTCGAGCCCGGTTTGAGCTCGATCTCATGTCGAGTGCCTCTATCCTTAGGCAACTCGCATAGAACTGTTTCAGGGAATAAATCCCTGGATTCAATCAAATACTTATATATAGGATTTGTTTTAAGTGACTCCCAGGATTGAGTAGTATATCTATCAATCCGAGTCTTCACATCGAGGGCACTTTCGTTCATCGATGAGCTACTGAGAACCGTTCGTTCTCTAAAAAAATTACCGCTGACCGTATATCGGTTACGTATTCGTCCTCTGTGACGAGTACGCAGATCTGCTTGATACTACCACTATGCAGATCTCTCAAGAACCGCTTGGGTTCTAGGGTTAGTAATTGAGTTATCTCCGAAGTTAACTTCGGAGGCGAATACAGATCAAGAGTAGAAGCGCCTACTCTTGATCCATCATTAACCAAGGCATTCAATGTCTCGGTTTGTTCCCGGGATTTATCCACAGGCTGCCGAGCGATTAATCCCTCGGGATCTTGAAGTCTAGTAACTTCAATTATTTGAGGAGATTTCTCCTCAAGTACGTGGAAACCTCTTCCCTTAACGTCTTCCGAATGTGATTGCGCTATCACAGTCGGGTCCTCTACGGTCGACTCTCTACTCGACCTAGGATCATCGCGTTGTCCCTTTTGGGGTACTCCTTAAATGTCGCCCGCCAAGTGTACATTCATGTCTCAATCCACTCGACTTCTTCGAGTGGTGGGCCTTCGGCGCTGCCTGTGCCTTAACGCATCCGCCGGCAGCTGACTCCACAGTGTGATTAGTAATCACACTGTGATCTTGTGCAGTTGTACTAACGACCGTACCACAAGTGAGGCCAACGCACTTTAAGTTAAAAGCCATAGTAGATTGGCCGGTTCCTAAAACTAAAAGGATTTGCGTAAGTGGTTGGGTCTCGCCAATTATTTACGCAAATATAGCGAAAATTACGCTGATATGGCTAGGTCATTATCTAGTCTCCTTAAAAAGGATACAGAATGGTGCTGAACTAGCACCGAAAATAATGTTTTTCGAGCAGTTAAGGATAGTCTTATCCATGCCAAATCCTAATTGGCCTTTCAGTGTCGTCTGTGACGCATCAGATTTTGCCATTGGCAGTGCTCTGTTACAAACAGATGTTGATGGGCGTGAACGTGTTTTTGCGTTCGAGTCTAGACAGCTTAAAGCTGCGAAAAAGAACAACCCAGTTCATGGCAAAGAGTTACTTGCTATGAAGTATGCTCTCGTCAAATTCAGAGTTCATCTGCTCGGCTCTAAGCGGTTTGTGTTTTATACAGATCACGCGTCATTACGCAGGGCGACTAAGTCGCCCCATCTCTCACAGAGAATGACCCGATGGCTATCCTTTTTGCGGAATACAACTTCGAGGTGAAGTATAAACCCGGTAAGCAAAATGCTTTGGCCAATGCGTTATCGCGCAGGCCGAATTATGAGCTTTCTCATTTAACGACTATCTCGTCACCTAGTCCTGAATTAATTCGTTCGCTTATGCCAAGGATGAACAGGGTGAAGCTCTGCTACGAGCTTTAAAGAACTCGAATTCAGGTATAAAATTGCCGGCATGTTTGCGTGCAAGGTTACATCGATTTTCTATCGATAACAACCTGTTGCTTTATTGCACAGACATCGCGGACCCTCCGCGTGTCGTTGTTCCTCGTGATGAGGATTTGAAGTACCGGATCCTCTATGAAGCACACGATACTGTCCTTGGTGGTTATCTCGATAGAGAAAAGCCTACGGCTCTATTAGCCAGAGTTATTGGTGGGTCAAACAATCTCGGCAGCTCGTCTTCGAGCTGCCGAGATTGCGAAAGGTAAAGCTCATAGTGAATATAGATTCACTCCGCTTAGTGCGGACGAGCGTCTAAAAGAGATAGCGGGTCATAGCTTGGCCATCTGGATCTCTGGTGACCCGGCGAGGACGCCGCAGGAGATCGCTGCCCGCGACGCTCTCTATGAGCAATACCTTACGCCAAAGGTAATGGCGCGAAGTCAGTATCTGACGCGTTTACGTGATCAAGCCCGTGGGGCTTCGGTGATCTCCATGAGGGAATTCCGATCGTTTTGTTTCCAAACGAAACAAGGAGTGAAAACGAAGTCTCGTTTGAGAAGTGGGTCCACCAGGCCCGCCGACTTCGTAATATTTGGAATATCCGAGAGTCTGCGGATAGAGGTGATGTTCGTTTGGAACGGGAGCTTCGCTTTGATTTCGCTAAGCTTAAGGCCAAAGGTCAGCTACGTTTGGCATTTATGCCACAAACGAAGAAAGGTCTAGCCGATATCTCAGTGCTCCGGTTGACCGTACAACCAAACTCAGCTTCATTATCCAGCGAACGTTCACGTGTCGCTTCATGTGCATTAGGAGGACCTGACCCAAAATGCCCTGGTGAACCGCTAATAGTGTCACTATTGACACTCAGTATGGTGCCACCTCGGCCGACCACACTCTGTGGACTTAGACGTGCCACTCCACGTATCTCAGGGATATTGCACCCTTGAGGTCCTGGCGAACCACCAACAGTGTCACTACTGACACTCAGTATGATGCCACCTCGGCCGAGCATACTCGGTGGACTTAGACGTGCCACTCCACGTATCTCAGGGATATTGCACCCTTGATGATTCGGCCTTAGGCCAACAATGCTTTCAGCATTTAGTGAGTCGTTATTATAACGAGTGTCACTCGACGGAGTACGTGCCTTTCCACTTATTTCTGCTGAGTCGGGCTCAAAATTAATGTTTTTAACATTAAAGTTTATTAACTCAGACATGCCAATGTCTAAAACACTGCCAGACTCATTCAATGATCCGCGCCAATAGCGCTTTTGTTGCCTAGCAAAGGTGGATTCATGACTCTCCAAAACTTTGCTAGGAACATTGCGCGTGGCGCCTAAGGTCTTAGACCTCCAATCAATCCATGGCTCATGGTGCTCTAACCAGGCCATACCAAGGATGAGATCATATCTCGAATCCAAATCAAGGACGAGACAGCGTTCCATACTGTCAAAGTCCAGAAACTTTATACCTAAGTTCAATGGAACTTTGAGAACAGTGACACGAGTCCCAGTCGCTAAGCGAACAGTGATTGTATCACCTTCATGCGCTCTAAGCGCCTCAACGTATTGTTGACTTCCTTTGAGGGAAAGGCATCGAGCATAACTGCACGACGCTCCTGAGTCAATTAAAATTGACCACGGCTTATCAAAGCCCTTTACAGTCGCTTGAGCGACTAGCAAGCCAGGCTTGTACTCTCGCCCCGTGCCATTGAGCACCGAGCTAATTGGGGCTAGGTTCTATTTATTCTCAGCTCCTTGAGGTTCAACAGAGCCTAGGTCTTCCCCAGTAGGGCGCCCCGCACCAACTGGGTATCGACGTTTTCCCGCACCGTACCAGATCTCTGGTATAGGTTGGAGTTGGAGCTCTTTCAAGCTTTACCCGAATTTCGAAGAGGGCAGGCAGAGCGTAAATGTTTCGTGCTTCCGCACATATAACATCTACGGATGGTCTTATGCTGTTCCACAGCTTGAAGAGTCTATTCTTCTACCTCTACAAGGCTTAAATCCATAGGTTCCGATCAATTAGACGGAACCCATGTGCTCTTAAAGCTTGTTCGGTAGACAGGCGTGCTAACGCGAGCAGACTTAAGGTCAAACTCGGCGCGTAGTGCTAGTGCAACTGCCTCTTCGAACGTAGCCGGATGAGATCGGAACAATTCCGTCCGCACAACGCCCTCATTCAGACCCCCCTTAAAAATGGTCACTACAATTGCTTTTGCACCGGGTCTTGATGCATAGATGCAATGAGAGTTCTCAACTCCTGGACAAAGTCCCGTTAGGGTTCTTTTACCCTGTCGAGTCGCAAGGAGCCGTGCTCGCATGCGAAAAGCCTGATCAGGCGATGCAAACATGCTGGTCATTTGCTGTTTCAGCGAATCCCATGAGGGAAATGCGTCGTTTAAGGACGTGCTGCACGATAGTGCCCACCCCATGGCTCTGCCTCCAAGTTTGGAAATGGCCGTATGCACCTTTTGCCGTTCTGTTAAAAACAAGGCGAATTCTCGGCTTTGAGTCGGGTACAGAGATGTACCGTGTTGGCATAGATGCCGCTAAATGGTCCTGTACCTGACCAATCAAGGAGGCTTCGTACCGCATGGAGGCTTCAAGCCTTGCATGCAGGACCTCTGGTCCCTGTGTGATAATAAATTCCACATACTCAAGCCCGAATAAGGTTTTGAGCTTGTCATAAGCGGCGCGTTGCGCTTCTGACAATTTTGGAACCCTTTCCATTTTCTTGAGAAATTAGTCTTGTAAAGGCTTAAGCGTAGATTGACTCCGAGTGCTACCAGGTGTAGCGGAGCCACCTCGCTCCTAAAGTCAGAGGAAGGCTGTAACGGGCTAAAGTTGCCCCAATGTTACACAGTCCCCGTTAAGTATACTTGGTGTACTTAAGGGGATGGTCAATTACTAAATAGTAGTAATTAGACCCACCACTCGGGTGTGGTTCACATTTGTGACCAACCCTTGTGTATGTGATGCACACGGGTGCATTCACATTAGGAGGGATGAGGCCCAGCGTCATCCGTGATGACGGCTAGCGTCATCCGTTACGCGAGGTACTCGGAAGATACGCTCGCAATACATATTAAGTGTTATCTATAGGAATGACATTTCAATTGGTAAAAATAGGTATTTATATATTTAATACGATTAAATATAAATCAGTCTGAAAACTACTTCCTACTTGGTAAGTGCGCACGAGGAGCCGGATTACCGCTCCCGTGACGACACTTAACAAGAGTACTTAGTGTGCTGGGTGAGGTCGCTTACGCGCCCACCACAGCTACCTCACTGCACGCAAAAGAAGCAGGTTAAACCGCTTCCTTGCTGTGCTAGGGTGTGTGTCTAAGTAGAGCGTGGCCGCATTACGACGTGCCCGCCTACAAAGGCTTTCAGACTCAGATAGTCACTTAGTTCTATTGAACTAATGGGTTTAACAACTCAGGGAGTCGTACAAGCTATCAAAGCTTAAGGAATCCTAGTTCAAGGGATTCTGGGGTTTGTAGAACCAAGTGGCAACTACCTTAGAAAGGCTTCTATCTCTTACAGATCAATGCGCAAGCCTTAGGAAGGTACTTACGCTTTAAGGTCAAAAGGGGGACTGCACTTTATTTAATTATTTAAATCTAAAAACCTTACCCTAGCTAATTATAAATAGATTTTGGCCGCCAGATTTATATCTGGCGGCGACCACATTTGTTACCCATAATAAATGGGATTTAAGTAGCTAACTATTTTAAAAATAGATAAAAGGCTATTTTACCCATAAAGTAAATGTACCACAACAACGGTTCTCCAACCCATGTGTGCCCTGTAACGGGGTATATCGTTACATGAAATTAACACTTAAAGGTTGATATTTAATATATTATCTAAAAGGTAGATAATAATTTGCAGGATATTACTTGATATAGTAATATTCAGAATTCTAATCCATAAATAGGTATAGACCATTATACCTATTTATTCCGCAGACTAATCAGCTGTAGGAGTAATCAAAGAGAGAG
>NC_090616.1:2984505-3009921 GCF_004359215.1 Bremia lactucae
TTTATATACTTAACGGATGGTCAATTACTTCATGTGAAGCACAAAAACCTCCACTTCGGTGTGGTGCATAAAGTGACCCACCCTTGTGTATGTGATGCACGTAGGTGTATTCACATACACAAGAGATGACGGCTAGCGTCATCCGTAATCCGAGGTATTCAGAATAATACGCTCGCAATGCAGGGATGCACATCTGGTGGTGGCATTCATTAATTGGATAAAAGATTTTATATTTATTTAATTGAATAAAAATCAGTCTTGAAACTATCTCCTAGTGAACAGCTACGCACGTCAAGCCCGAATACCGCTTCCGTGACGACATTTGTACTAAGGTTCTTATGCGGCCGCTTAGGCGCCCACCAACTAACTCATTGCACGTGAACGAAGACGATCAAACCGCTTCCTCACTGTGCTTGAAGGTCTGTGCCTAAGTAGAGCGTGGCTGCTATAGTAGCGCCCGCCTACACTTGGTAGCACTAGTAATCCTTCCCACGACCAGTCTCTCTGAGCGTGTCAGTGAGGATGAGCCTCAATATAGATTGGATTCGTTCCTTCCTTTCTCTCCAAACATCATCGGGAGGTGGCAGAGTACTTGGCGCAGGGACTTGGTGAGCAGGCCCTACTTTTCGTGTGATGGCTAATCGCTCATCCACAAAGCGTTGAGCCTCGCTCACGCTTTTACCATCAAACTCGCCTATGACACCACCGAGAGGTTTGTCATAAGGCGGGCTACGGCCCTTGCGAAAGCTCATAGTGAGTATCGATTCACACCAAGAGCGCCTCCAAGAGGTTGCGGGTCGTAATTTGGTACTGTGGACCTCTGGATTCAAGACGAGCACGTCGGAGGAACTCGCTGCAGTAGCGGTCAATAGCGAAACATCGTTATCTTTTAGGATCACAGGCCATCCTTGCCGTGACGCCATTCTGACCACGGCTAAACTAGCAGGGTCAATAGGGCAAGTTTCGGTCGTTGACATGATACCCTCACGGGGTTCCACTTTCGCACCGAGGGTAGTGGTGGGTCCTCCTTCACTAAGACGTGGGCTGCGTACATACGAGACTGGCGTCAAAGGATGGCGCTGTCCGTTATATAAAACGGTGTCTCACCCGTACTGGCGTGGCCACTCTTTATATAGCGAACTCCACGAAGGGCAATTGCTCGCATCATTCTTTGGAGTCGCTATCTGTAATACATCTGCCATGACCCGATTGTCACGTTCTGTTCGGCCATCTATCTGAAGATGATCTGCGGTCGACATGTGGAGCTTGCTACATAGCAGCTCAAACAAATGTCGCCAAAAAGCCGACGTAAAACGTGGATTCCGGTCCGATACTATGGACTCGGGCATCACGTGAAGTCGGTATACATGATCCAGGAACAAGAAAAGCTGCCTCATTGCCTGTGATCGATGGTTTACATGGTGCTAAATGCACCAAATTTCTCAGTCTGTCTACCAAGACGACGAGCACCGTCCGACCCTTATGGTCAGGCGGTATGCCAAACATAAAGTCCAGACTGGCCGACTTCCAACAATCCGCTGGAATAGGCAGCGGCTTCAATGGCGCACTGCTGGACGGTGCAGGCTTTATGCGCTGACACTGTTCGCAAGCGCGAATATAGTTGGCCATCCATCGATAAAGGTGTGGCCACCAAAATTCCTCTGATTACTCGTAAGAATGAATTTTACGACCCTAATGCCCCCTCGATGGTGCATCATGGAGCTGGTGAAGTATCTTCAACTTGAGATCTATGTCATGAGGAATATAGATTCTGAAGGGATCACAAGGTGACAGCTGATACCTTAACAGGTCACTGCTGTAGCTAAAGCGACTTAGTGTAGCCTTCAGGTACGACGGAAGGGAAACCGTTCGTCCACCGAAGCGATCCAAAAGCACTCAGCAGGCGATAATGATCCTGCTGTAGCTCTTCTTTTTTTGGATTTCGTCACGTAGTATGCCGTCATGGCTGCACGTTGACGACATGACTTGCCTTAGCACTAGCCACACTCTCCTGGTGTCTTACCTTGAAGTCTGGTCTGCGCGATAAAGCGTCAGCCAAGACATTCGACTTACTTGGCTGGTATCTAACTATGAAATTGAATTCAGAAAAAATGTAAGCCATTTTGCCATTCTAGGCGAGAGGTGCGGTGAATTTATTACGGTCCGCAGTGATGCGTGATCCGTATAAAGCACAAATACTTCGATACCCGATAGATGCACTCGAAACTGAACAAGAGCATACTTCACTAAAAGTAGCTCTTTATCAAGCACAGGATAATTCAGTTCCACGGCTCTCAAAACCCGGGACTGATAAAAGATGACACGGTCAACGCCGTCGTCGTCATCCTTCTGCATGAGCGCGCTACCGATTGCACCTATGCTTGCATCACAGACGACGCTAAAGGGCTTACCCGCGTCTAGCAATGCCAAGACCGGTGCCTTTACAAGAGGTTGCTTCACTGGTGTGAACGCATCTACTTGCTCCTTTGACCAAACCCATTCTGCGTCCATTTAAAAGAGGTCAGACAAGGGCTTAGTCCGCTCCGCATAATTCTTGCTATATTTATGCAAGTTATTCGGAATTAGCTCAAACTCTTCACGTGTCTTGGCATTGGTCATTCCTCTACAGCCTTTACCTTTTCTGGGTCTGCTCGTATACCATGTGTACCGACGATGGCGCCCAGCACAGGTATCTCAGAGACCTCTATGACGCACTTTTGCAAGTTGATGTACAATTGAGCGTCCCCCAGAGTCTCCAACACAGCGTCCAAATGACGCTTGTGCGACTCTATTCGCTTAGCCCGTCCTCGGCCCTTCTATAAACAGATACATCGTCACAGTAATTAGGCGCGTAGGCACGGTGCTGACGCATCACGTGAGCCACCACTCGGCTGAATGTCATTGGTTCGGTTTCTTAAAGCTTGAGGCATCACAAGCCTGTTTGGGGTGCTTGCTGCCAATTTAGCTACATCAGACTCTCATGAATACCTGATAGCAGCCATCTTTCAAATCCAACGTGTCGAATATAATTGAGTTTCCCTGGAGTTCAAGAAGACATAAGCGTTAACCACGCGCCTTCCACCTGTACAGAGAAGGTCGGCCTGCAGTGAGGCGACTTGCTCTCTTGTACATGTCCCACCTTAGCTCACTTTACGAAGAACTCGTCATATAATCGACATGTTCTTTCGGCAACGGTCATTGCCTGGTAACACAATACTTGGTGCCAGTTTTTAAATTAATTTCGTGCCCGATGCCCCTACCGGCAGGTAGGCGGCTCGGCACTCCTTCTTAAAACACATCACAATGCTTCCACAGAAGTAAGAAAAACGGGTTGTCTCTCAAGGCGTCCCAGCCTTGAGCAACGAATCGTTTATTTTTGTCCTTCTCTAGGGCCTTTGTCGGGACTGATCTAAAGGTCACTCGTTTTTGACGTGATTTGATCGCCCTTAACTGTCAGGTGCTCGCTTTTCGAGTCACCACGACCTTTGACTGGAAAGCGGCCGCCGTTGCTTTCTCGGCTAACACACCCCTTCCAGCCGTATTAAGCTCTAGGCTCTGTGCCGCTTCTTGCGACGCTTGACTTCCTGTTAGCTTGCTATCTACTGCCCCAGGCTCCCGGCTCTGAGCAGGACCATTGGACGCATGACTACTTGTCATCGTCTTTTTCACTACATCAGTCTCTCCGAGCTGGGTATGACTTTGTGACGTTTGGCATGCAATCAATGCACCATCAACTGTGCTGTACACGACATCAGTTGCATTGTCCTGCGTAGAATTAGCAACTGTGCGTGTACGTCAGTCTATCCATGGTTGGTGTCTTGCCAACCATGGTATGCCTAGGATGAGGTCATACGGACTCTCCATACCTAGCACTGTGAGCTTTTCTCAACAGGAGAAACCACTAAACCTGAAGGCGAGTTCAGCTTGAACTCCCTCAGCCTTTACGAACACCCCGTTCGCTAAACGAACGGTCGCCTCTTCTCGCTTGCCATCCGGGCAAAGCGGCTCAAACATCGCCGGTCTCTGTTTCAGAGCCGCGAATTTTACAAAAATTTGTGATGCACCCGAATTTACTAGGAGGGTCATCCTCTGGTCAGCCTCGTACTTGAGCGCTAAAAACTAGCAAGGCTGAGGCCTGAAATTTCGAGACCTCAGGGACTATCCTACCCATTTGTTCGATAACTTTGAGCTTAGGAGTACCTTCAGAGTCCGCGACAGTAGGGCATACCGCCCCTACTGCGCTCCTGCATTTCCCGAACCTTCAGTGGTGGATGCGGAATGTACGCATCTTGCACGCTGGTTCTTGCCATCACCCTTCGGGTAGAGAGTCCTCTTGCTGGACGTCTTAGCCTCAGCAGGAACTGTGGCATAGCAGTGAGCCATCATATGGCTCCGCTTGCCGCATTTGAAGCAGACTATGTCTGCGTTGCCCAACTCCATAGGAGTGGCATCCGAAATTTCGGCCGACAGCTTATACCAAGCAGTCGTCGAGGCACTGTTGAAGGATTGCATCTCAACCAAATAAAGTTGGATTGACTCTTCCATCATCGACGGCACCTTTCCAAAAAGAGCCTGTCGCGATGGGCCGTGCCGCAGTCCGTTCATGAACGTGGGCACCTTAATTTGTTCCGGTACTAAAAATGGACGCCGACAGCGAGCGCATCTCCTGCCCAAATTCTTTCAGGGATTGTTCGCCTTCAAGCTCCAAAGAAGCGCGCCTGAAGCAACACTTCGTTGTCCGGCGGCTTATACATGGCGCGAATCTTGTCATAAAGATCGCCCATGAAGGGAACGCCTTAACGTCCGCAATAAGCGCCGAGTGAGCCCACTCTGAGGCCTTACCACACAAATGCGACAGCCAGTGGTCAATTGTTTGCGCTGCAATTCCATCGACCTTGGGCCGATCCACCCGAATGGGCCTCGGCTGATGCGGCCGGGAGGAGAGCATATTAACAGTCCTGTTGAAAGCCTCGCTCCGAGCCTGCTCACGCTTTAGCTCATTCTGGGTGTTCGTGACGGACTCCGCTGCAGCATGGCTCTGTGCCTCGGACGCCCTTCGCTGTCTGAGTACAAACGCCTCAAACAACTTCAAATGAGGAACATGTTGCTCAGGAGGGCTGCCCAAGAGCTTGGCTCCGTGAACGCGATGTCAAGCGCATAGGACAAGCAAAATCAAAATGCAGACTTAAATGGTCGGAACAACAATGAACGCTTTAGAGAAGGTAATAAATATCGCTTCCTTACCTAAAAATGCAGTTTCTGTGGTACTACAAAATTATTGCCGCGTTTGATTGGGCCCGTTTACGATGGTCGAGTAGGTTGGAGACCTTAATTATAGGGTCACACTCCCGCCGTATTTGAAGGCGCACCCCGTCTTTTACGTGGGTCGTCTGAAACGGTATATTGATCCAGAAGATATCACGTATCCTTATCCGTCCAAGGAGACCGATGGTGACGCCGACTGTGATTGGTCAGGTGAAAGAGACGAGGAAGATATAATACTTCCAGCCAAATGACTCCTCCCGTTACGATACGGACTTGGAGAGCGAGGGGGAATACGCGTAACGCGGATTCCTCAGCATTAGCTTTTTTCAAAAGGTCCAGCCGAAGTTTCAGCCTTTGGTAACCCTAACGATCCTTCGAGCAACCATCGTGGAGATCCGAAGTCAGTCGCGAAAGTTGACTTTCGAGACCCCCGATCCGTCGTTCAGCAGTGCTCAATGCCCGCGACTGAACGGAAGTGGGATTGGCTGCCGCGGGCAGGTAAGCGAAATCGCCGCTCCTATCGGGCACCGCCTGCACCGATGGATGCTGCTGGGAACCAACGCTTTCTTGATGGAAGGTTAATTGCCCACCGCTCCGTGCAGCGAAAGCACCAAATTCTCGTCCAGTGGAGAGGATACCCAAAGAATATTGACTCCTGGGAACTTTTCGGCGCGTTGCGAGTCGACTTACCGGGTCTGGTGTCTGCCTACGAGAAAGAGCACCAATGGTCGCCCCGCAAGTTCCGAATGGACGGCGTGATAAGAAGAATCAGGGGTAAAGTACCACCCATGAGTTCTCTCACAAGCGAGCGAAGTTAAGTCGCTGCGACCGTTTTTTTGCCACATCGAAATGTGGCTGAAAGCGGCGCAGGAATTCCGCTTCTAATGGTCGGATTCATCCGAATGCAACACGACCGGGATCGGGGAAATACGACCGAGTGATTTCTCCTGTGCCTTTCATGAGCTATATATGCCATAATAGTTATGTGCATCTTGAGTATTGAACTCTAGGCGACGCACTAGTGCCATTCGAATAAGGTCATTCTGATGGAGATGGCATCGGTGGTATGCCATCAGTCACATAGCCGCGTTCGATACGGCTTAATTGTGAAACCGACTGAACATGTTCACGTGCTGTCGGTAAAGCTGTAAGGTCAGGCTCTTCTGCGTCAGATTCATTGTGTTTGATGGTCTGAACGAAAGGTGTTGTGATTCTACCCAACTGAGCAGCAGCTGTCCTTTTATGGGCAGCGCTCTCAAACAAATGGTCGCTGCGCTAGCTAGCGCAGACGACAAGACAATTGCTTTGTTGACGATAGGCAAGTTGGCCTTCGCAACGTTGGGCGTCTCCATGTAAGATGTATAGGCAAGTTGGCCTTTGCAACGTTGAGGGTCTCCATGTGAACTCTGAATGGACAATCTAGCGCAATTCATCTTCCCTAATAGCTCGCTGTACTTATCACTACAATGAGGTGATGGCAGCGGTGTCGACTCATTGTAGTCAACAATGAGCGACGGATCTAGATCCTCACTGCGCAGTGGGATGGATCGTTATGCCAAGTTAACAGCGACAGCAGCGTCTGTCGCCGTTGTAACTGTGGCACTATGCGCCTGTACCGTTTCACGCACGAAGCGCACGAAACACACGCGGTTGTGTGGGTGTGTGTGGGTGTCTTTGCGGACGAAACATCAGCTTTGCCACTTAGGTGACATTTTGGCGTGTGATGTCACCCGGGTAGGTGCACACACACTGGTCGCTAAAGGAGTGCCTGAGTGCGACGTAAGCGGCCGCTGTCCCACTTTCCTCTCGTTAATGATTTACAACATGTAAAATTCGCTCTTAAAGAGTGGGGGTTGGTGAAACGGACTATAGTTGGCCTTTGTTATACAAACCCATTCAGTACACTTTATGTACTTAACGGGATGGTCAATTACTTCATGTGAAGTACTTAATCGTTCCCCGTGGTCTGATGCACAAAGTGACCCACCCTTGTGTATGTGATGTATTCACATACACAAGGGATGACGGCTAGCATCATCCGTAATCCGAGGTATTTAGAATATCTCTCACTGCACGTGATAAAAGACGGTCAAACCGCTTCCTCACTGTGCTTGTAAGTGGTGCTTAAGTAGAGCGTGGCTGCTAAAGAAGCGCCCGCCTACAGACATCATATGGAGAACGTAGGATTTGAACCTACGCAGAAAATTATCTAACAAATTTACAGTCTGCCGCTTTTAACCATTCAGCATGTCACCTATACAATATATAACCGATATTTGTAATTTATGGGATTTGAACCCATAATACTTGCAAGGAGATAAATGATCTACCAATTAATCGATAATAATAATAATGATTGTTAATTCTATGATTATTCCCACAGAAATATTAAATACTGCCTCCGAGTCCACTTTTTGAAAGCAAAAAAACGGATGCTGATTTTTAAATAAATCAGTTTTACGAACCATTAAATCTTTGGGTGAGTTTTCCAAAGATTCACATAAAATAGATAAAAAGTGCTTTAGAGACTTTGAAGAAGTTTAATGAGAATTCACTTAATTTATCGAAGGAAGAAATTACATTTTCATGACAATTAAGATAATTATATAGCCTTTCATTAAATTTCATTGATTTTATAGTTTTTTTATTTTTTTATTATAGAAAATGTTAATAAAGATAGATATGACATAAATTAAGGTTATTAGCATTTTCCTAATTAGGAGTATATAGTTTATTACTGGTGGTTGGTCAAGTGTGTCGTATTCTTTTAAGGGGCACTTAGATCAACTGAACAAAATAGGATTTCTCTTATTTCAGTAATTATTTGTGTTAATTAATCTCAAAATGAATGTATAGCTTAGTTGATTAGAGCACCGGACTTTTAATCCGATGGTCTTGGGTTCAAAACCCAATACATGTATTGGGATAACAAGCTTACTCCCTTATGTCAAACACCACTTAACGGGGAGGTCAATTTCCTTCAGCATGCTGGTTACTAAACCCAACAGTTTTACCTGGCTCGTTCCGTCGTACTTATTAATTGAAGCCTGAATTTACGACTTCTGTGTCTTAACTTTTATTTAACACGAAATATCTTGCATTTTATAAATTGTTTCGATTGAGCTTGTATAATTTACATGTGGGCAAGGTCCTCGCGGCGCGGCGCGCAATGTTCCTAACGATTCTTTGGAAAGTAATGATCCCACCTTCGCGAGACAACAAAAGGGTTATTGGCGTGAGTCACCAAAATAATCGGTCAGTAAGTTCGACATTGAAAAGTCTAAGCTAATTTGCCCCAATTTTGAGAATGTTATTAGTGAGCGTGGCTCATTATTTGTTGGTGAAAAGGCACGGACTCCGTTGAGTGATACTCGTCGTAATAACGAACCACTGAATGCTGAAAGAATTTTGGGCCTAAGGCCGAGTCAATAAAGATGTAATCTCCCAGATGCACGTGAAGTGGAACGTATATAAATGGCGAACACTTAATTACACTTGTTAATAGTGTGACTGCAAAGTGGATGGGGATATTAGCCTTGAGGCTACCCTCTCGCCATATGCTCTTTTAGTGCTAGACAAAAAGTCTGACAAGAAGTTTGGCCAGGCCTTAGAGGCGGATGACTTATCCGAAATGGTGGTCATTCGACCAGACACTGATTAAAATATCGTCGCTTCTTGATGAAGCCGTCCTGGCATGGTACAAGAAAGTAAATCTCTCCATGCAACACCGACATTTGTGTCAAGAAGCCAAATGGCAGATGGCATGGATATAAAAAGCCAAATGCTGCTAGCATACCATCACAGACTTCAAAAGGACGTTTTTCAGAACAATATGGTGGGATGTACAATGTACGGTGCGCTCGACTTAATCGATGGTTATTGTCAGTTGCTCATGCGAGCGAGCGACATCCCGCCTATAGTGGTTGGTAATGCCACAAAGCTTTCCAATGTCTTGGCTACTTTTAATCATCTAGTGATGCAACTGTGCCACCCTCATAGAGCTTATGCACATACATACTTCGATGACATTTTTGTTACAGTTGCCCAAAACAGGGCCGATCAGATGTAGAATATCACATCGCTTATTTACAAGCTGTGCTTGAGTGCCTCCGCACAAATAAGTTGGATGCCAACGCTTCGAAATGCATCTTCGGTGCAAAAGGAATTTCCTTTCTAGGCTGCTTCATTTGGAACGCGGCCTTAAAGCAGATTCTGCCAAGGTAAAAGCCATAGTCGATTGGCCGGTTTCAAAAAATCAAAAGAACTTACGTAAGTGGCTAGACCTAGCCAACTACGTGCACAAGTACAGCGAAAATTAGGCTGATACGGCCCGGCTATTATCCAACCTTCGGAAGGATATCAATTTGTGCTGGACAACCATCGAAAATGATGTTTTGAAGCAGTAAAGAACAGTCTGATTCATGCTCCGATTTGGGCCCTCTCAAATCCAAATTGGCCTTTCAGTGTCGTCTGTGACGCATCCGATTTTGTTTTATAGACACTGCCTATGTTAGAATCGGATGCGTCACAGACGACACTGAAAGGCCAATTTGGATTTGGGAGGCAGTGTATCTGTTGCATGAAAACAGATGAAGATGGACGGGAACGCGTAATTGCGTTCGAGCCTAGACAGCTTGAAGCTGCAGAAAAAACTATCCTGTTCATAACGAAGGTTGCTGGCCATGAAGTATGCTCTTGCCATATTCCGAGTACATCTGCTTGGCTCCAAGCCTTTTGTAATCTCTACAGATCATGCGTATTTACGAACAGCGACTAATTTGCCTCATCTCTTCCAAAGAACGGCTCGATGGCTTTCTTTCTTCGCCGAATACAACTTTGAAGGAAAGTATAACCCGGAAAGCGAAATGTTTTGGGTGATGCATTATCACTCCGCCCTGAAAATTAGCTTGTTTATGTGACAGCTGCGACGTCACCGATCACTGATCAAATCCATTCGGCATATGCCACGGATGACTAGTGCGTGGCTCTGCTTTTTGCTCTTGGCAGCAAGGAGTTTTAAGACTCGGATTTTATAATGTTGGCTTGTTCAAGAGGAAGCTTACATCGCTATTCTACTGATAAAGCATTTTGTTCTATTCGGCTGATGCGCGGAATTTCCGCGCAACATCGCTCCTCACGATGTGGAAATAAATTATAGAATCCTCTGTGAGGCACGCAATCCTATTTGTAGTGGTCATCTCGGTCGAGAAAAGACCTACGGCTCTGTGAGCCAAATTTTTTGGTGACGCAAATTTTATTAATGGGTCAGCACCTGTGTTCATACATACGAAACTTGTCATCACCCTTGGCGCACGCGATGGCAACGCTTGCCAGTTTACCCGTACCCACTGGGTGTCCGGAGTCCATTGGTATGGATTTTGTGTTTCGCCTACCGAAAGATTCGACCAGTAACACGAGCATCGTAGTCTTTGCTGACCATTTAAGCGAATTGGCTCGTTTTGCGGCTGTACCGGATACCATTGATGGTGAGGGTACAGCGAGGATGTTTATTGATCGTGTATTTCGTCAACGCTGGTAACCCGTGGCAATTGTCTCCGACAGAGATCCCCTTCTCACGGGTATCTTCTGGAAGTCGATTTTCCGAGTGCTTGGCACCAGATTAGACATGTCCACGGCGGATTATCCTCAGTATAAATGGTCAAACTCCACGTGTTTATAGCGTCATTGAAGGCGTTCTGCGCAGCGTATGTGCTGTGACGTCAATGCACTGGACCACAGTTCTCCCGGCTGTTGCGTTTGCGTTGAACAACGCTGTGAATGCCTTTACAGGTTATACTCTGTTTTACGTGAACGGTCTCACACACCCATACGTTCCATGAGCGCTAAAACTACGTGGTTCAGGGCTAGGTGGGGGAGGGATAGCCGATCGGCTTGCTGACATAAGCCCTATTACGATTGAGAAACAGGTTGACGAGTTTCTTGTAACGCGATTAATGTCCTTATACATGTGCGATATGCAATGGCTGATAGCCAAGACAAACAAGAGAACAAGCGACAGAAGCTGCATTAATTCTTATATGGTCGGTGACCGAGCATTGCTTATTGCTAAAACCTTACCTAACTGCGGTCTTAAAGATCAAATTATGTCCGCGCTTTATTAAAGCATTTACGGACGTGGTCAGAAAAGGCCTAGCATACACGCTTAACCTCCCAAGCAAGCTGCGTACCCGCCCAGTGTTCTACGTTGGCTTACTTATGCCTTTAGGGACCGCCCATATGGATTAAAAGGCACTTGCGCCGATTACGTCGGCTGCACCGCAGATTGTAGCATCCTCATCAGGAGGTTCAGCTAGCTCTTAAACGAGGCTAAAAACGCTTCAACTCCACGGGCCTTGGTAAGAAATGCGGGACGGGGCGAACACGACGGCCCCTCTCCCGTTGGTTTATGTTAACGTCAACGCTAGCATTACTCTCGGAGAGATCCTTGAAATTACTCTGTCCTTGGTAATGCATACCAGCACCACCAGTAGTATGCTTACCGAAGTGACATTTACGAATACTTCGTTCCTGGTGATGCATCCTGCCTTCGTCATCACCTCTTTGGTTGTCACGTTAGAACTCGTAGGTTAAGCGGATGCGGCCCCGGGTGAACCGGGTGCCTTTACACTTGCCACTGAATCGGGCGATGACCCCGACTCGCACCAGTCACATGCACTGGGAGTAGCAGGTGACTCACTACCCACAGTCCACTTCAATGTTGATCGATGCAACATTGATATCTTTCACATTGATCAAATAGACAATGCGTGATGAGCAAGAGCTAGATTGCTCTTCGCTCGAGGAAGCCCCCTTCTTAAATAAGAGTTACTTTCAAACAAGGTGGGTATACGTGGATGGCGTAAGCCATTCAGGAAAAGAGGTTTATACTTTATTGGAGTATGCATTAAAATGTTGACGGCAAATTCTTGAACTCGCTCAAACTTGTAAACGGGTGGACGTATCCGCGAAGTTTACTTCGAGGATACGTTTTGCACGTTTTGTCTGACTATCTGTCGCAGGATGGTCAGATGTTGACATCTTCAACTGTATTTTAAGCAAATTAAACACAGTTTGCCAAACCTCAGCGGTGTGCAGGGGGTCTCGATTCAAGACCAATTCACGGGGTAAGCCATGGAGGCGAAATATCGTGTCAAAAAAGTTACGAGCACAGCTTTCGGCTGCGATTGACTCCGGGACTGCAGCAAGATGTACCATCTTGCTAAAGTGATTAACAATCACCATGATAGCATTATTCTTGTGATCAACTTTGGATTTTCGAAGACAATGTCCATAAATGCGGGCTGCCAACACTCTGTCGGGACAGGCAGTGGTTGAATCGGAGCACAGAATGAAGCACTGGGCTTCACCCGTTAAAAACTTCGCAAGCACGTATGTACTTGCGGATGAACTCATACTGGCGTGGTCAGTAGAAGTCGCGACTTATCGCGAGGTAAGTCTTTTAATAACGATGACCACTTATAAGTGCGTTGTGGCACTCATACATGATGCGTAAACGCAAATCATTATGGGTAAGAATGACGACACAAGGTGTGTCACCAGCAATGGCTGTGTAGTACAATAAACCATTGCGTGTTGTGTATCGATCTGTTGAGGATCGATACGATTTTTATATTCCTTCCAAGAATTGTTACGATGGATTTCAAACGTGATCGATCAAACGTTTAAGAACCTTATCTTTTTGATAGGATCTTCTAACGTCGTCAAGTAATGTTGACAACGGCATATTGATTGTTGCGTTAGTGGGCTCATGCTCACTGTTGATTGTTGCAACAGTGGGCTAATCCTCATTGTTGTTTTGCGCAGCCGTTTAAAATCGACCGGCGCAAAAGGGCATCAGCGACGACGCTAAGTCTTTCTGGTTTGGATTCCGCGGAGAAGATATACTCCGCAATGACAACCATCTCGCCATTCTTTGCGAGAGATGTGGACTGTTTACGGCCGTACGTAAAGATGCATGGTCCGTTTAAACAATGAACGGTCTATCTTCCAAGAGATAGACCCTAAACTTAGCCAGTACGTATTTCATGGCAACGGGTTTCTTGTCATGCACAGGGTAATTGCGTTCAGCTGGTTGAAGGCATGCTCTGCGCCGTCTGTGTCAAATTGCATTAATGCACTGCCGATTGCGAAATCGCTGGCGTCACAGACCACATGAAATGGTCTGTCTCGGTCCGCAATCGCCAGGATTGGCGATTGCATCAAGTTTTGCTTGATACCCTCAAACGAACGCTGGCACTCAGCATTCCATGACCACTTTACACTTTCTTCAACAAAGAAGAAAGATGTTCCATCATTTCAGCATAATTGCGTGAGTACTCGTGCAGGTACGCTGCTAAGTGGAGGAATGTACGAGGTCCCTTTACACCGACTGGCACAGGCTTATCGGTGATCACCTTGATCTTTTCCTGATCCGGGCGTACAACGTGATCACCCACAATGCACCAAAAAAGTGGTATTTTGCTTGCAGCGAATATACACTTTAAGATTTGCATACAACTTATGCTTACACATAAGTGTGAAAAACTTTCGGATTTGCATACAACTTATGCTTACGCATAAGTGTGAAAAACTTTCGGACCTGGGTGCGATGTATTTAATGTCCGACTTCCCGTAATGGCTCTGTTATGAAGAAGACGGTATCAAAATAGCTCGGGGCAAAATCCCGCACCGATCTTAACAGATTGCTTACACATCTGTTGAATGTTACAGGAGCATTACGAAGCCCCTATGGCAAAAGCTTGCCTATAGCATTCCGATTCGGGTGCTTACTGCTGTAAACCGGATATTTTGTTCACGTGTAACGATCTGATAGAATCCATCCATCAAATCTATTGTTGAAAAGATGGCAATCTTTAACATTCTATCTATGATTTCGTCTTTTCGTGGTATCGCATTGAGCCGGTACCGTTGCAGCATTCAATTTTTTGAACGCATGCACAATCTGCCACCTTCATGTTGCTTTACGCAAACAGAAGGTCAGAGCGCTATGTGGAGAGATTGACTCTCTCAGATGGCCCGATGCTATGCTATCGGCAAAGAATTTGTCAATCGCTAATACTTGTTTACGAGGCAATGGCCACTGCTTCATCTTGAATTTGATCAAATCCTAATATAAATATTTGTCTATAAAGAATTTCAGGATCGGGACGTATAACGTTCAATCCGAGTCTTCTCATCGAGGACACTTTGTCCATCGATGAGCTGCTGATAATCCGTTCGCTCTCAGGAAATACTATTGCCTACCGAATATGGGCCACGTAGTTGTCATCTGTGACTCGAACACAGATCTGTTAGACTTTGTCACTACGTAGATCCGGCAAGAGTCGTGTCATTTTTAGCGTTGGCAATTGAGTTATCTCGGAAGTTAACTTCGAAGGTGGTATCAGGTCAAGTGTGTAAGCACCAGCGCTCAACTCGTTGTTTACTCAGATATTTAATGTATCAGTTCCTCTTTGAAAATTATTTCCAAAGGTACCTGGAAACCGTTGACCACAAGTTTCTGGGGACTTATACCAGCAGATTCTTAGGAGCTTATTCCCTCAAGTTCTATTTAGAAGTTATACTCCCAACTGTCTCCAGCTGTGGTTGCGCAACCGCAGCGAGATCCTCACGATCGAATCTTCAGTCGACCAAGAACTTTCGCACTGCGTTTCAATTTTTTTTAGATGTTGCTTTTCTAGCAGGCATCCTTGTTTCGTACCACTCAACTTATTCGAGTGGTCGAACTTCGGCTCTGCCTGTGCTTGTGCACAGCCGTCGGTAACTATGTCCACGTCACAATGGTGGACCTTCGACACTGCCTATGCTGTACACAGCCGTCGGGATCTAACTCTACAGTGTGATGGATGTCACACTGAGGTCTTGTGCAGTCGTGCAAACGACCGAGCCACAAGTGAGGTTATCGCTTGTGGACGCTCCAAGACGTTCATCAGATGACCATCCGATGAACGAGAGGCAGCCATCGTCACGAGTTAACGCTGCCAGTTTAAGCATGGTTCGTACTTTCTGAGCCATTAATCCAAGAATGACATCAAAGTTGTTATCTAAATCCAGTACGATGAAATTATCATCGTATTGTTTAACCTGACAATGTGTGTTTTGGATACCAACTACACGTTTCTTTACTGTTAGAGATGCGCTTTTGATAGGCGCACTGTCATCCTCGTTAGAGAGATATCGCGCTTAAAAAAACTTGGGTCTGTGATCTTCTAGCGATTGGCGTCGCCCTGACATCAATCGTGGATCCTGGTCCGACACTTCGGACTCGGGCATCCCGTGTCGAATGAAATTATTTGACGCCCCACAAATCGACTAGGGACCTTACTGACAATTTATTCGCCACTCTAATTTTTAAAGTGACGAGGTTAACCTCATCACCTGAACCACTTTCACACAATGTTTGTATGCGAGGAGCAACTTTTGTTGAAAGGAAAGCAAATTCTTTTGACGTTGCTGGATCAGTAGGGCGCTCCGTACTACCGGCCCCCACTATTTTTTGACGATCCGCCTTCCGTTGCGATTTCGCAACAGTGCCGGACTCGCGTCCTCTACCGTTTCTAGCGGGAGATCGATCGTTTCGCTCAGTATTTCTATGTATTGGGCGTGGGGCAATACACGCATAAGCGTAGTGGCCCACCTTTAAGAACGTTTGCATTTTTGCAACTTGAAGAGCGAGGTTTCTCGCTCTCCATTTACGAGAAGTCCAAAAGTTCTGAACCGCCATTTTCTTGCCGTCTGCTTAAACGATAAGGACCGGAATGGACAAATCCCTGTTTCAGGCTAAGCCCTCCTGTTTCGCTCCAGAGATCGCTTGATCAAGCGACTATAATTCGAGCCGAAACAAGTGAGCCTTAACAGGACCGAAAAGACAACCGGATACTGTAAGTAGAAGCTGCATTTGATCTTATGCGGTCAAGGAGCGAGTACCAATAAATGATATGAACCTACCTGCACAGATAGTGTGTGCAGTCTTTGGACCAAGCGACCACGCGTTAACAGACCATTTAAGGCTGTGATCAAGAAGGGCCTAACTTAAATGCTAACCTTTCGCGCAGCCGCGCACACACCCAGTGTTGTACGATCACTTACATAAGCGTTCGGAATCCTTCCCAGAAGGATTATACGCTTTCGCCGAGAAGACGGCTGTATTGTAGACCGCTGCATCCTCATTGAGATGACCAGATGACCCTTTAAGCGAGTTTTTTACGCTCTAACGTCAGACGGCACCGTCAAAGTACCACGAGGCAAAGCGAGAGTCTTGCGGAGAAGTGCGCCTCGCGTTTAAGAGAATAATGATGTCGCCGATGTTTCGACCACTTCCTGCGTTGAATGGTGGCGGGGGTGACCTTCGTCTGAGAACTCATGGGGCGTATGAGCTACCCCTTAAAAATAGCCCTTATGCCGTTGACGTTTTCGAACGCGTCGTTCACAATCAACTTGCACCGAACGACGCTTCCCCACCATTAGATGGGCGAATTCTTGGACATAATTTGGCTTTAGATCGTGATTGCACGTGCAGCAGAAGCACTAGTGTGCAGGCTAGCAAGGGACTCATTCTATGTACAATACACGGATTATAATTGGCCTTTGGCCTGTAACTTCGCAAATTCATAGCGAAGTAATTTCTATACGAACGTCCACTGCATTGGCGCTGTCTCATAGAGCCCATACATTCCTCAAACATCGATTCGATGAATACATCGGATATACACACTATCACTATATGCTAAGTTGCGTCGGGTAATAAAATAAATGGTATAGTTTCCATTTAGGACACTGATGCACCACGTGTTTAATCGTGCAGACGCGTGAAGTATTAAATTTGCGTCATGACTGGGGTAACATACCTCTCATTGAGGGTTTACGTGTCAGGAACTCCTCAGACTCGTATCTATAGTCAGTGATTCGGGTTGACGACGTTGTGCCTGCAACCTCACGGAGACGTTCGTCCACACTTATTTGTTCAAAGACGTCGTCACGGTGAGTCCTTACGGTCGCCATGGCCATGACACGACGACGAGCTTGCTCTTCTTTGGGGACTCTCGCTTTTACTGCTCATCGATCGAATCTGTGATAATGCGGAGCCCTGAGTCAGGTGGCATGCTTATATTTTTTAATGTGATGCAAGCTGCAGATAAATAATCATTTCTTCTGTTTCTGTGTATTCGCTATGACTATTAGAGGTGGTGATATTGATCCATGGGAAACATTGTCCATATGTATACTAAGGGTTTTTTGGACCCTTTACTTTTGGATATCTCATCCGAACTTCGTTCTTAATACTAATCTTTTTATAAAGTCATTATTATTAAGTATTTTTCTAGATCACAAACTTTCCTCAACATTTTGAACGGAAAATCAGAATGTTGTATAGCTCAAAATAAAAAAAAAGATTTTTGGTTCAATGTGACCCCGTCCCACTTATTAAAATTGCCTTGATATTCTATATGCGTGCATGCTAATTGTGGTATTTGGTCATAATTACCACGAGTCTGGCCACAAAAATTACAGAAAATAAAAATGAAGTATCGGTTTTTTTCAGGGAATACAAAAAATATACCAAAATAATAAATAAATAAACAAAAAATATTTAAATAATAAACAAATATAAAATATATTCCGAAAGCTTTAATAAATAAAATAATGTACCATGCATATATAATATACGTTCGAGTATACACAAACTTGGAATCATGAAGAGATTGGGTAACAAATGTGGTCGCCGCCATATGTAAATCTGGCGGCCAAATTCTATTTTAAAATTAGCTAGGGTAAGGTTTTGGATTAAATACTTAAAAAGTGCAGTTTTCTTTTTGATCTTAAAGCGTTAAGCTTTAAATTTTAAGAAAAAAAATCATTTTAAAAAATTTAATAAAAAAAAAATTTATTGGAGAAGAATTGTGCCTTCCTTAAGGCTTGCGCATTGATATGTAAGAAATAATAGCCTTTCTAAGGTATTTCCTCTTGGGCCCTAGTTGCAACTTGGTTCTACGAACCCCTGAACCCCTTGAACTAGGTTTTTTAAGCTTTAATAGCTTATACGAATACCTGAGTTGTTAAGCCCATTAGTTTAATAGAACTAAGCGACTCTCTGAGTCTGAAGGTCTTCCTCTAACTTTAGGAGCGAGGTAGCTCCGCTACAATATGTGTCAAATATCGTCTGAACAGCAGAATATTAACATGGAACAGTCTTTCAGAGTCATAATCTACTCAAAAGTTTATTAAATACGTGACTAGATTGAAGCATGCCAAAACTCCGACTTATGCTTATGACAAATCTCGATGAATAACAACGCCTTGAATACATATCTCTTGATGACACCTTCTCTACCTGAAGGCTAAGAACAAGTGTTGCATCCATAATAAATGGAATTTAGTAATTAACTTCTTAGAATAGGATAAAAGGGTATTTACCCATAAAGTAAATGTACCGCAACAACGGTTTAACCGATGTGTGCCTCATTACACCCTCCCCCATTAGACTGTTGACACCGAGTGACAACATTCACTTCATTTCCTCTTTTAGGTTGGAACATAAACAGCTAACCGTTCGGTTGTGTTTTTCTTTCATTTGTCTCATGACAACAAGCATGAGTCACAGACGCTTAGCACCTTCCTCGACGATGAGGAGATGGTGGACTTTGAAAGTCACTCTCCATCAGAGAGTGAGGAGAAAGAGCGTCCTTTTTACACACCTTCTCCGCCGGATGAACGTTGGCTGGCCCCGGATTCGTTCCCAGAACGTGGTGCCGCTGATGCTTTAACTGCATTGAGCAGGGCACGGGACCCGGAGTCCAACATCATTACTAATCCGCTCGATGAAGAGCTAGAGCAAGCAATCCTCATAGAGGAACAAGCTCGTCGTCGAGCTGTCGAGATAGCGAAATCTTAGTGCGGACGAGCGTCTCAAAGAGATAGCGGGTCACAGCTTGGCCATCTGGATCTCCGGTGACCCGGCGAAGACGCCTGAAGAGATCGCTGCTCGCGACGCTCTTCATGAGCGATACCTTACGCCAAAGGTAATGACGCAAGGTCAGTTTGACGCGTTTACGCGATCAAGCCTGTGGGGCTTCGGTGATCTCCATGAGGAAAATTTCGATTGTTTTGTTTCCAAACGAAACAAGGAATATTAACGAAGTCTCATTTGAGAACTGGTACCGGGACCGCCGCCTTCGTAATATTTTGAATATCAGAAAGTCTGCGGATGCGGCTGATGTTCATTTGGAACGGAAGCTTCGTTTCGATTTCGCTAAGCTTAAGGCCAAAGGCCTGTTCGGCCTTTATGCCACACACAAAGAAAGGCCTAGCCGATATTTCAGTGCTTCGGTTCACCGTACAATCCTGGATCGAAGCCGGACTGAGGCTATAAATCCACCTAATCCCACGTTTAGATATGGGAAGTGTCGTTTGACGCGAGTTGACCCTGAGCTTGGCGCTCAAAAACGTCAACGACGTACGGGCAATCTCGCCGAAGAGGTTCCTCGAACTCCCAAGAGTTTTCAGAAGAGGGTACCCTAGCCACTTCAACAGATACTGGTATCGACCCAAACGACGACGTCGCTTTAAAAGTTTCTCCACATGAAACTGAAAGTTCCCCCGCGCATCAAGCATCGCGGGAGGAGGGCGAAATTTCGGCGGAAGCATTTGATGCTCTAAGGCACGAGGTGCAACAGCTTCGTGAGGTCCTTGCTCGGGTTGAGAGATCTTTTGAGGCGGTTCGGGACCGTCTTTAACGCTGGAGCGTCAGCAGCCTTGTTAAGAGGGCCAGTTGGACATCCTGGTGAGGATGCAGCAATCTGCGGCACGACCGCCTGTCTCGGCGCAAGCGCCTTCAAGTCCACGTGGGAAAAGTCCCGATAGGGCTTAAGCAAGCCAACTTAGAACACTGGGTGTGTGCACAGCTTGCTAGAAAGGTTCAGCGTATAAGCTAGGCCCTTCTTGGCGACGACCGTAAATGGTCCAATAAAGCGCGGGCGCAATTTGGTCTTGAAGACCACGGAAACCAAGTTGATAGGTAGATTTTTAGCGTTTAGTAAAACTGGGTCCCCGACCATATAAGAATTTATACAGCTCCTGCCTTTGGCATCTTCTTGTTCTTTTTGTTTGTCTTGGCTATCAGCCGTCGTATCCCTTACGTGTCTTAAGACGCTGAATCGCGTCGCGAGAAACTCGCTCACTTGTTTCCAAACGGAATTCAATACTCAAAATTCTCATCATGAGGAACAACGACACGCGGAGGGTCTGCAGTGTCCGTTCAATAAAGCAATTGGTCGTTATCGATAGATTATCGATGTAACCTTGCACGCAAACGTGCCGGCAATTTAATATTTGAATCAGAGTTCCTGAGAGCTAGTAGTGGAGCTACACACTGTTCATCCTTGGCGTAAGCCGAACAGATGAATTCAGGAATAGGCGACATGATAGTCATTGAATGAGATAGCTCATAATCCGGCCTGCGTGATAACGCATTGGCCAAAGCACTCTGCTTGCCAGGCTTATACTTCACCTCGAAGTTGTATTCCGCGAAAAAGGATAGCCATTGGGCCATTCTCTGTGAGAGATGGGACGACATAGCCGCCGTGTGTAATGACGCGTGATCTGTATATATCACAAACGGCTTAAAGCCGAGCAGATGAACTCTGAATTTGACGAGAGCATACTTCATAGCAAGGTAACTCTTTGTCATAAACATAAACTGGGTAGTTCTTTTCCGCAGCTTAAAGTTGTCTAGACTCGAACGCAATAACGCGTTCACGCCCATCAACATCCGTAACAGAGCACTGTCAATGGCAAAATCAGATGCGTCACAGACGGCATTGAAAAGCCAATTTGAATTTGGCACTGCCAGGATCGGGGCATGCATACGACTATTCTTGACTGATCGAAAAGCATTATGTTCTGTGCTAGTCCAGCGCCATTCTGTATCCTTTTTAAGGAGATTAGATAATATACTAGCTATATCAGTGTAATTTTCGCATATTTATGTAAATAATTGGCGAGACCTAACCACTTATGCAAATCCCCAAGTTTTTATTAGGAATCGGCTAACCTAGTATGCTTTTACCTAAGCGGGACCCGCTCTAAGGCCTCGCTTTCCAATAAAGCATCCTTCAAAAAGGAAATTCGTCTGCGCCAAAAATGCTTTTAGATGCATTGGCATACAATTTATTTGTGCGCATACACTCGACCACTGCTCGTAAATGGTCTAAACAGTTTTCCATATTCGACCGACCCTGCTCCGCACGACTATGGACAAAACTTCTCGAAATAAGTTTATGCTTAACCTAGATGAGGGCAGAACAGTTGCTTCACTAGACGATCAAATGTTGCCGGGGCGTTGGAAAGCCCTTGTGGCATAACCAATCACTCCCATCACATACCGCTTGGGGTGCTAACCAAGCGGGATATCGCTAGCTCGCACGATCAGTTGGTAGTAAATATCGACTATGTCCAGTGCACTGTACATTGTACACCCCACCATATCGTTCTGAAGACATCCTTTCTAGGAATGGGGGGTTGTGCTGGTATAGTGACAGCGTTAAGTTTATTATAAGCATGTACAATGCGCCATTTACCATTTGGTTTTTTGACACAAAATGCCGGTGTCGAATGAGGAGATTTGCTCTCTCGCACCATTTCAGCCTCGTGCTTAGCACGGAATTATCGTTAATGACGTCACACTGCTCCCTTGGGTAGAGGCCATTGTCGTATGACACAGTATATGGTTCCCGTAACCAGGTCAATTTCATGACGAACACCTCTATCCGGAGGTAAAACAGATGGTGGATTATTACATACTACATCTTGAAATTCCGTAATCAAGGAATAAAATGGATCCGTAGGATCTTTAAGGATCGATGACCCACTTCACGCACTAAGTGCAGCTTTTGTGTCATCCTGGGCAGCTTCGTCTAGAAGTGACGATGAGGTTAACTCAATTGTTGGTCAAATGAGCACTATATCAGGTAAGTCGCCAGCCTTTAAGGCTCGGCCGCACTCATCAATAGACATTTCTTCTAGCTCTAAAAGATCATGTAATGAAGGGATTGCCGCAAGGCTAACTTCCCCCTCAATGTTACCGGTTATACCAATTACAAGCGTGTGTAATTGCTCTTACGTATTACTTTCTGAGGGTATAAACGCTTCATGTCCCTTTTGTCTTGGAGTGGAGACAATACGCCTCTTGAAGGCCGGGTTATTCACGTCCCCGGATTTTTTAGCCTGTATTGGTTATATACAAGACATGGTGTCTAATTTGACATCCGACAAGGAGTTAGGTAACTCAACTTCCTTGCGTTTACGTGTCGCTTCACGTACATTAAAAGGATTTGACCCAAAATGCCCTGGCGACCCGCCAATAGTGTCACTGTTTATATTCAGTATGGTGCCACCTCGGCCGACCATACTCGCTGGACTTAGACATGCCACTCCACGTATCTCTGTGATATTGCACCCTTGATGATTCGGCCTAAGCCAAAGGTGGGTTCATGACTCTCCAAAACTTTGCTAGGAACATTGCGCGTGGCGCCTAAGGTCTTAGACCTCCACTCGATCGATGGCATATGGTGTTCTAGTCAGGCCATACCAAGGATAACATCATATATCGAATCCAAATCAAGGACGAGATAGCGTTCCATACTGTCAAAGTCCAGAAACTTTATACCTAATTTCAATGGAACTTTGGGAACAGTGACACGAGTCCCAGTCGCTAAGCGGACAGTGATTGTATCACCCTCATGTGCTTTAAGCGTGTCAACGTATTGTTGACTTCCTTCAAGGGAAAAACGTCGAGCATAATTGCAAGACGCTCCTGAGTCAATATAATTGACCACGGCTTATCAAAGCCCTTTACAGTCGCTTGAGCACTAGCAATCCAGGCTTGCCATTAAGGACCGAGCTAATAGGGGATAGGTTATGTTTACTCTCACCTCCTAGAGATTCAACAGAGCCTAGGTCTTCCCCAGTAGGGCGCCCCGCACCTACTGGGTATCGACGTTTTCCCGCATCGTACCAAATCTCTGGTATAGGTCGGAGTTGGACCTCTTTCGAGCTTTACGCGAATTTCTTAGGGGGCAGGCCGGACGTAAATGTTTCGTGCTTCCGCACATATAACATCTACGGATGGTCTCATGCTGTTCCACAGCTTGAAGAGCCTCTTCTCCTTCCTCAACGAGGCTCTCCTTCCTCAACGAGACTTGGATCCATGGGTTCCGGTCTATTTGACGGTACCCATGCGCTCGAAGAGCTTGTATGGTACACTGGCGTGCTAACACGAGCAGACTTAAGTCTAACCCAGCGCGAGCGCTATGGTAACTGCCTCTTCAAAGTAGCAGGATGGGATCAAAATAATTCCGTCCGGGCAACCATCTCATTGACACCCCGACAATTGCTTCTTGCACTGGGTCTTGATACATAGTTGCAATGAGAGTTCTCAACTCCTGGACATAGTCCCCTAGGGTTCGTTTACCCTGTCGAGTCGCTAGGAGCCGTTCTCGCATGCGAAAAGCCTGATCAGGCGGTGCAACCATGCTGGTCATCTGCTGTTTCAGCGAATCCTATGAGGGAAAAGCGTCGTTTATAGACGTACTGCACGATATTGCCCACTCCATAGCTCTACCTCCGAGTTTGGAAATGGCCAAAGCCACCTTTTGCCGTTGCATAAGAACAAGACGGAATCAATGGACATTTCCATCTGCTTAAGCCAAAAAGGGAGATTTCTCCCTCAAATGTCTTCATATTTACAGCTAGAGGGCGAGCCCTTGGCTCTGAGTCAGGTACAGAGATGTACCGGGTTGTCATAGATGCCGCTAAGTGCTCCTGTACCTGACCGATCTGGGAGGCTTCGTATCGCATGAAGGCTTCAAGCCTTGTATGCAGGACCTCTGGTCCCTAGAAGATACTGAATTCCACGTGTTCAAGCCCAAATAAAGTTTTGAACCTGTCATAAGTGGCGCGTTGTGCTTCTGACAGTTCTGGAACCTCTTCCAATTTCGTGAGGGTTTAGTCTTGTAAAGACTCAGGCGTAGATTGACTACGAGTGCTACCAGGTGTAGCGAAGCTACCTCGCTCCTATAGTCAGAGGAAGACTTTCAGACTCAAGAGTCGCTTAGTTCTACTGAGCAATGGGTTTAACAACTCAGGGAGTCGTACAAGCTATTAAAGCTTAAGGAATCCTAGTTCAAGGGGTTCAGGGGTTCGTAGAACCAAGTTTCAACTAGTGTGTAAGCGGATATACATTAGATAGGCTTCTATCTCTTACAGGTCAATGCGCAAACCTTTTATGTATCGGGGCACTACGACTTGCACTGCTTCAGTACAAGTCAACTTCGCACTGCTTCAGTTGCGAGTGGTGCATTACGTTATTTCACGTACACTAGTACGTGCAGAGGAAGACTTATCTTAAAGGTAACTAGCTTAAAGAGGGTTATATGAAAACTGTATCGATATAATTAAGTGTCTCTTTTTCTATCTTTGTAAACTCTAACTTAATTATAATCTAATACTAAACATGTAATTGAATTCTTATCTCCATCTTATCTGTAACCCTCTCTTTGATTACTTCTACAGGTGATTAGTGTGCGGAATAAATAGATGTAATGGTCTATACCTATTTATGAATAAGAATTCTAAATATTACTATGTAAAGTAATATCCTTCAAATATTATCTACCTTTTAGATAATATATTAATTAACAACCTTTAAGTGTTAATTTCATGTAGCGATACACCCCGTTACATCACCCCTCCCTTAAACGACAATCACTCTGAATGTCATTGGATGGAGTGGTCGCAATGTGACCACTTAATTTTTAAAACGATGTTGATTGGTCAGAACCATCATTTTAAATTTCCATTGCATGATGAATCAACTCATGCGGGGTGTCGATAGTGCTGCGCCTTCGGCTGCGGTTCGTGCAGCCGCGGGTGACGCACTGTTATCTCTTGCGGCAGACGAAACGTCTGTCGTAGTATCTTCCACTCGCACAACACTAGATGTTGCGAGTGCACGTGGTGATTCACCACGTGAATACGACCCCTCTTTGGAGGTCGACTACGAATGCGAGTCGGACGAAATGGCCGACTCGGGGAGAATGGAACAGTCGCCTGATAGACGTCAGGCGGCTGACTATG
>NC_090616.1:3010021-3021264 GCF_004359215.1 Bremia lactucae
TTGTTAATCTATCTTTGTAAATGTTGTCTTAACTATAAACTAATACTAAACATGTAAATGAATTCTTATCTATCTTATCTCGTAACTCTCTTTGATTACTTCTACAG
Source organism: Bremia lactucae (assembly GCF_004359215.1). NCBI lineage: Eukaryota > Oomycota > Peronosporomycetes > Peronosporales > Peronosporaceae > Bremia > Bremia lactucae. The sequence goes on from NC_090616.1 coordinate 3,010,129, forward strand.
CTGATTAGTCTGCGGAATAAATAGACATAATGGTCTATACCTATTTATGGATAAGAATTCAGGAAATTACTATATAAAGTAATTTCCTCCAAATATTATCTATCTTTTAGATAATATTAATTAACAACCTTTTAGTGTTAATTTCATGTAACGATACACCCCGTTACAAGGTAGCTCCGCTACAAGTTCCAATTTCCCTTAGCTTCATAAGAAACCTTCCTCTGCACGTTTGTGTTAGCAAGAATAGCTAGTGACTCCTAAAAGGCTGAGAAATTGTTTTGGACATTTCTTACGAAATTATAAATTGATGTTAGAGTTATCTTACCAATATTTAACATTTCTATGAAAGAAACCACAAAGTGATACTATCTTTAACGGATTCATCCATTTTTGCTGCAAAACTACTTACGTCAAAGTTATTTAAATTTTAATACGACAACTTCTTTGCCAGTTATGTATTCTCGATTTGTGTCGCGCTGTGCATCATCGCGGACTTCTCCATCGTCCATTTTTGCGCATTGGACTTTGCTTTCAGATATTCGGCATTCAAGCTCTACTGCCATTCTAGCGGAGCGACGTGATGTCGAGCTAAAAGAAAGTGAACTATCCGAATCGTTCGTTAAAGGATCCGGTGCGTCTGCACTTGCTTGAATGAAGGTCGCTTTGTGACATTATCACACATGTTTGTATAGGCAAGGGTGGCCAGAAGATCAATAAAGTGCGAAATTGCGTGCTGCTGACACACGTGCCTACAGGGTTGCAGGTGCAATGCCAGAAGACGCGGTCGCTGGATGGCAATCGTCGGGCTGCCCGCAAGTTACTGCAGCAGAAGCTAGATGACCACGTGAACGGGGAATCGAGCAAGCGTAGCTTAAAAATAGATAGGCTGCGACGAAAGAAGGCAAACCGCTCGGCAAAGTCAAAGAAAAAGTATACTAACTCGGTGGACATGAAGCTTAAGGAGAAGGAACAAGCAGAAGGAATAGCTAGTAATGCTGTTACTAAGAGTGATGAAGAACCAGATAGTGATAGTGGGAATGAGAATGAGAGCGATGACGACTACGTTGATTTGGACTTGGAGGATTCCAAAGTTGGTCTAAGTTGGGGGTCGAAAAGGTTTCTAAAACGATAACTTTCTTGGGTTTGCACAATTTTGGGCGAAATATAAGCTGCGAGGCTAAAATGATTAGCTATTTCCAAAACGATTGTCTTGAAAACTATTTCGTCTGAAGTGCCTGATAAGCCTGGTTTGCAATGGGCGAAATATAAGCTACGAGGGCTTGAAAGATTAGCTATTCCTAAAACGATTTTGTCTTGAAAACTATTTCGTCTGAAGTGCCTAATTGATAGCTATTTAACGATCTTATCACTCGGTTGCCAAGGATATGGCAAAACAAGTGAACGCTTATTATTAACGAGAAAATTTCTGCTTAATAAAAGCGAACCAAAATCTTTTTATGTAAGCTCATAATTGCATAGGAATTTAAGTTATATCTAAAAAATTAAGCCGCCTTATGGGATGGAGAAGAGTCCATTATATGTCGTAACTCTCACTTAATACTCAAGTAGGCAGCGGATATAAAGCTTGTACATCCTTCAAGGCTAAACCAATTTCAAAGTTGATATAAGGCGCTCAAACACTTTATCACCATTGTACTGCAATTCAAGCTTGCATTGAAGAACCCGCAGATCCGCGTTTGCTGCAAGAAATTCCATAGCATTCGGTGATCGAGCAAAGTCTTTTTCAGTTGTCACCAAAATGACGCTTTCATTGCGTTGCCACTGCAACGCACCTACCCACTTGATAATATCATTCGCATCTTGTAGGGTAAAATTGTGGTGGTCGGGATACGCTTTTATTTCTAATTGAGCCCAGCGAGCCACCTTTTCAACCACTTTGATGACGGATTTGGGGTTGCCGACGCCACATAAGACCGCCCCTATCTTATCAGTCAACAAAAGCCTCCTTTTTGGAGTTGCAATGTCACTATTAGCTTCTTGCATTTCGCCTGATAGCAATGTATGGGCAGAAACTAGCCCCACAACCTTCATCCTTGACGCAGCGACAATACAATTGCGTTCGGTGTTCACTAACGCCTTCAAGGTTTTCATAAGCAATTTTAGCTCTTCACCATCCAGCAAATCTGCATGGTGCACTATTACAATGTCAGCTCGTTTGAAAGCCTCACGCGGTAGCTCTCGCAGACTCCCGCACGGAAGAATCAATCCATTGCCTAGCGGATGCAAAGCGTCCACCATGACAATTTCAAGATCCTTCGCCAGCCTCCACTGTTGCAGTCCGTCATCTACTATCACGCAGCTGAGTTGTACTTTTTGTGTCTTACATAATTCCTTCACTTTAGCCGCTCCACTCGCTACGCGATCCGCTCCTAAAGCCACGTCACAGGTTGGAAACTGCTTTACCAACATTCGCCACTCATCGTCGCAATACCCGCGACTTAATAATAGCGGCACAAGGCCTCCACCTGTCTGCTCAAGTACGTAGTCAAGTAAAAACTGCACGAACGGTGTCTTTCCTGTTGCTCCAAACGTTACATTTCCCACGCTTAGCACAGGAATTTGAGGGGGGGCTATGCGTTGGGGATTACTCGACTCCTCTCTACGCTTGCGCTTAACGATCCAGGCATAGACGCGGCTTATAAGCGGCTGCTTTCGATCCACCAACACTTCGACCGTCAAGCGGGACGAACATAGTGCTGATAAAACGGAGCCATGCCATTGACGACACCAGTGCCGCCACATAAATAGTTGTAACAACAAAACGCTGGTTTTTACAATAGAAATCGTGCAATACTAATTGTTAAGACTATCTTGACTAAGCCAGAACTCGTTCTTCGCGGCAATCGCTCCTGCTTTGAGCTTCTGCCACCGTTCATGCGCCTGCGCCACAATCTGCGTTGCAGCCTCGACTGAAGCTGGCACTTCCCGTGAAAATATATTCTCGGACTTACCCTCTGAAATTTTGTAATTTCTAACCCAGTCCACTACAGCATCCAGCAAACCGGGCTTTTCGCTCTGCAAATCACTAACGCTGTTAATTTTATCGGCATCTTTATCAGCAAGCGAAATGACAAGAATTTTATGATCCACCTCGCCTTGGTCAATAAGCTCGAGACTGCCCAAGATCTTCACCGGGATCACCGAGCCCATGGCAAGCTGATTGACGCCGATTTCAATCACATCCATCGGATCGTTATCACCGCCATGTCCGTCTTTGTCTTTCAGACTCGGGTCTTCCCAAGTCTGCGGAAATAATCCATAGTTAAAGAAAGGCACGCCGTATAAGAAATTGCGACCTCGGGTACCGTTGTGCGTCGTATCTTGCACGATCGGGTTGTACCGCTCTTCCTTGCTCACTTCCATCTTGTGGGCAATGCCTTTTGGAATTTCGACGACGAAATTATACGAGCTGTTGTCTTTTGCGTCAGCTGGATGAAGAGGGATCTCGTGCCAAGGTGAAATATTTTCTCCCTTTTCGTTCATAAAGTATAACTTGTAATCAGTTCGACCAAACGTTCCTTCTGACGAGAACAATCGCGACGTGTCAATGACAGGTTTTGAAAACTGCATGGCAAACGGAATCCATCGCGAATTTTTCATGTTCTGGTAGTAATCAGTCATAATGTCCCAACCTGATTTGACCATGAAGCCCTGAGGAACGCACGTGGGCACGTCTTTCGAACCAAATGGAACGCTGTCGCCCTCGCATTTCTGCAAACCTTGACTAGCCATTAACCGCATGCGGGAACCAGATATCGAAAGGAAATCCTGCTTGCGTTTGCTATCCATCGGCTTCATTTTGTGGTCCTGTATGTCGTAATATACTTTCGGGAACGACAAGATCTTTAGATCCTTCATGCCGGGAGCTATGTGCAACAAAAACCGGCCATGATCACCAGCATAAATATCATCTAGATCATCATAAGAGCGCTTGATACCAGCAGGATCTCGTCCAACAATAAAGTAGCTCGCACCAGCGCTTTTGCGGCTCTTTGCGTGCCACTGGACTTCGCGAGGTCCAGCGTATATCATGGGAGATGGCCAAATCGCAAGCACCGTGCTATCGTTGTCAAGCATGCCATCAAGCAATATTGCCTCGTGCTGACGCACACGCACGTCAAGAGGAATATCATCTTTTTTTGTCCATCCACCGAGAGGCGATAGCCACAGAACAGGGTTCTTGAAACCCTTAGAAATTAGCTGCTCACGAGCCGTGTTCATCAGGTACGCGTGGCCAGCATGCGTCGGATTTCTTGTCTGGAACGCAAGAACTACATCAGCACCTTTCTCCTTAAAGCGCTTACGCAGCTCAGTAGGGGTTAGCCGGTACTTGTCCAGGCCGTCGTGGTACTTTACACGAGACAGCAGTTCAATCTCACCGCCTAGTAAGTACTCACCCGACTTGTGGATTTTGGCGATATACGGATGGCCATCGTCGATAGCGCCAAAAGTACGCGTGATGCGCTCCTCCTTGCGGTGGTCGTAGACTTCAGGATCACTCAGTAGCGCAAGCTCTTCGCCAGACGGGCTTACAAGCACAACCTGCCTAAACTTGCCAATTCGCGTCTTTGTAGCATTGTTGATTGGAAGAACGATAGGCACAGGCATGCTTACTCGCTGGGCCTTAAATTCATCACCACTTGAGTACTCAGAAAAATTGGTGGCTTTGTCAAGGGTCAAAAGGCCATCCGTGAGATTGTCTGCGTCGTACAATACGCTGCTGAAATGCAGTGATTGCAGGTAGACGCCTTCACGCATGAACCCACGCAAAGGAGCAGCCCAACCTTCTCCAACGATCTGCAGCCAGTGTACATCCTCCTCGCGGAGAAGTACCCGAGGCAGCTGGGCGTAATTGCTTGGACGTGAGAAGTTTGGCTCATCCGGGAATAGGGTCGAAAACATGGATACTGCGTTACCACCATCAGCCACTGCCACACCAGGATAGCCCTTTGGAAGGTTTTCAATACCAGTAAGCAACCCGTCAGACTCCAGCTTGTTTAATATCATTTGAACTTCATATTCAAGTGACTGACTGGATGCATTAAGATGAATTTCCGGGCTAAGCGGCTCCTCATAAGGCGACGAGATGCCCGTAAAATCTTTAACCTCACCTTTGATGGCACGTTTGTAGAATCCTTTCACGTCTCGGTCGACAGCCACAGATAAGGGTACATCGACATAAACCTCGTAAAAGGGAATACCCATCCTCTTGTGCAACTCGCGCACCTCATCGCGGCGTGCCCGAAAGGGTGACACAAGCGCCACGAGCGTGATGACGGCAGCCTCGGAAAACAGCGCAGCCATTTCTCCTACTCGTCGCACGTTTTCAGCGCGGTCAATTTCGGCAAAGCCGAGGTCGCGGTTCAAGCCAATGCGCACGTTGTCTCCATCCAATCGGTACGTATGGACACGGCGAAGTAGCAATTCCTTTTCAAGCGCACGGCCCACGGTGCTCTTTCCACTGCCTGAAAGTCCCGTGAACCAGAGTGTAGCGCCCTTTTGCTGTAAGGCTGCAAAGCGCTCAGAGCGCGAGATTAGCGATGAGTCATAGTAGACATCGCGATGTATATTGAGCTTCTGTGTGCGGTTCTCGCCACACGTCTTCGTCTTATTTGCCAAATCATGCACATTATTGTCCTGCGTGTTACTGCAACTGCCAACGGGGCCGCCTGCGCCCGCAAAGAGTGCAACAAGCACGAGGTAGGGCATGACCACGAGCGCAGCTAGAACGATCTTTTTTGTTACGACGCGACGATCATCGAAGACAGGACCTCGCGAGGACAAAAGATCGGATGTGTCTTCATCGGACTGGAGATCATCCTGTCTTATAGGTGCGTACAGAACGTCGGTCATGATTAGGTTGGCCAAATTATAAAGTCTCGATTGACAAATCAATGGCGACCAACACTTATTTTTTGCAGCGATATTTCAAGTCTAGTGGAATACAGTGAGCCCAAGGTTTATCTCGACAGATAAAACCTTTGACGGATCGGTTTACGGGAGAATAAGGAACACTGTGTGTCGATACGACAGCAGATCTTCCAAATTGGTCTGTCCCATATCAAAGCTGGCTCAAGGCTTTAAATAGTGTCCTTTATAACTTCGCATCACATTCCGTGCAGATTAATTACAGGCCACGTCGATTTATGATGCACAATTCCAAATATCTCACTCGCTGACCAAGCCATCAGATTAAAGGGGTCACACAGAGCTTGAGGAGAATTAAAGTTGACTTTCTTTTTCATGAGACGAGGCAAAAGTGTAGCCTTAGGTGCAACATGAGAAGAGGCTCTTAGCAGATATCGAACGATATTTTGTCGCCTCTTTGGATGGTCTCGTTATCAAGCCTCAAATAGAAGCAGTAATAAGCAAAGCCCGATTAAGTGGTATGATGACGCTGCCGACCGATGAAGTGCCGCCGCCTTCGTCCAGCAGTTCGACGGCGTTAGTACCAATATCCAACGAAGTGCACGACGCAACTTTGGCATGTGCCAGTCAATCAGATCTCAAGTTACAACTATTGCAGACCTTTGCGGCTTACGTTAGCCAGAAGCTTGTGGATTCATATGTGACTGTCAAGTACGCGTCGAGGGTAACACGCTACATAGCAAACACGACAGAGCTACTGGCCGCTCGCTCGGGACTGATGACTTTCGGGCGCATCCTGCTCAATCAGTACACGAAACATGGCCGTTCGCTTGTGCAGCAAGTGGACGACAGAATGGGCAAGTTTGTTATCGATGGAGTAGTACGCGTTCTGATGCTGGCGAAGCAGCAACCGGCGCCACATCCGAAGCAGCGTGGTATCTTGGCGTTGGAGACCGAGCCCTTGAATAGCAAACGTGATGGTAATCTCCGCGAAGCGACTAAGTTGTCATTTGCCGAGCGTTTTCAGGCACTGCTATTAGGCGAAGTGCCAAGAATGGAGCAGATTGTTGTCAACGCGCGTCGTCAAGCGGAGGCAGATGCGCGAGCTAAGGCGGTTGAGGAGGCGAGGTTGGCCTTGCCTCCTGTCGTTATGGAACTTAAGGAATTTGTGCCTATCGATGAGGTGGCGCGACTTAAGGAAGAGAGCAAGGCGGAGGTGCTTGAGGCCGGAAAGGCAACCGCTAGCCTTTGCGCGGAAATATCTGATCTCAAGCGCGAGAAGCAGCAGCTTGAGCAGCGTCTGTCGGACGTGTACAATTTCCAGGAGACCGATCGTGGTCAACGCTTTAAGCAAATGGAAGAAGAGTTGGCCTGCGTAAAACTGGATCGCTTTCAGAAAGCGGAAGATTTGCGCAAGTTAGAGCTAATAATGGAGGCTTCGCAGCGTGATCATAAGAAGAAAGGAAAAAGTCGCCGAGGGAAAAAACAGTCAAACACGTCGACAAGCGCGATGCCGTCTCCCAGTGTGGAGAAATCGTCAGAGAAGGCACACGTTAGGTAGCATTTCGGCTTGATGCAGCTAACCAAATCTCAGCAATTAATACGGTTCGTACAAGCAGACAAACTCATATCAAAGGTAGCGAAGATGAGAGAGAAGCCAAATATTATGCGGCCTTATGACTTCCTGTGTAGTCCGTATTCCCTATTTTATACTTTTGAAACGTTGGCCGGATCTGATTGACACTTAGCTGGAGATACCCACGACGCCATATGCCTTAATAGCGCCAGCATTACCGTTCTGTAGAGATAGCTCGTGGCCTCCTTTGCCTAAGTCGTCTTCACCTTCGTGCACCACGATACTGCGGCCAATGATTGAGTGAGGACCGATCAGTTTCACCAGTTTGTCTTCAATTTGCACTCGGACGCTTCCATCTCCACCCACTTCTACATTTCCTAGTGATCCCACTCGACGCTCTGCATCTTCAGGTGCACCGTGATTTTTGCCAAACGGATTAAAGACGCCACCCAGTAACGCGCCCGCGGGCTGCGATACATCGGCGAATATATTCACGTGCAGAGCATGCTTTCCAGGAGTCAGTCCCTTCAGCTCACCCGTAATGACGCATTCAGCATCTTCGTGCGCCTGTGTAATCAGCAGCGATCCGTACACAGTCGCGTCATCGCCGTAAAGAGTGCACACTGCCTTCGCCATGATTTTTTTCTGTTTGCGGGTTTTTAAAATGAGCGCTGCGGGCCACTAAATTGCGAGCAGATTAAATCTGGTGTTTTTTATGTAGCAGGAATTATTTATCTCGATAGAGGCGCTGGTCACTTGGACGATTATTTGTCTATGGCGTCGCGATCTGGGTGAGTGAGAAGGTGAGGTATATTTAGGTACGCCTGCGACCCATTACATCCTGCCGCCTGGCCACAATGTTACCAGAGGACTTCTACTTTATATAATAGGTAGTACTAGTCCTCGGACAGCTGAGCGCCTGCGCGCTGAGTCTCGTCGCGAGTGTAACGGGCTAAAGTTGCCCTAATGTTACACAGTCCCCGTAAAGTACACTTGGTGTACTTCAGGGGATGATCAATTACTTAAATAAAGTAAGTAGACGACCACTCGGGTGTGGCTCAAATTCGTGACCAACCCTTGTGTATGTGATGCACATAGGTGTTTAAAGCAACGCAGTAATGAGCGACATTCACATTAGGAGGGATGACAGCTATCGTCATCCCTTATGCGAGGTATCTAGAAAGATACGCTCGCAATACATATTTAGTGTTATCTATAAAGATGAAATTTTGATTGGTATTTATATTTAATGTGATTAAATATATATCAGTCTGAAACCTACTTTCTACTTAGTAAGTGCGCACGAGGAGCCGGGTTATCGCTCAAGGCATGAGCAGGCTCGGAGCGAGGCTCTCAACAGGACTGTTGAGATGCTCTCTGCCCGGCCGCATGAGCCGAGGCCCATTCGGATGGACCCGTCCAAGTTCGATGGAACTGCAGCGAACACGATGACTGTTAGCCGTCGAGCAATGCGGTATCGTGCAGCTCATCGAGGACGACAGCCAGATGGTGTCGTACGCCATGTCGCACCTGTGCGGTAAGGCCTCAGAGTGGGCTTAGTCGGCGCTTATGGCGGACAGAAAGGCGTTCCCTACATGGGCGATCTTTAAGACAAAGATTCGTGCCATGTACCAGCCGCCGAACAACGAAGTGTTGCTTCAGGCGCGCTTCTTTGGGACGCGACAGGCGAAGCGATCTCTGCAATAGTATGTGCAAGAGATGCGCTCACTGTCGGCGTCCATTACCGTAGGTCCGATTCCGGAGCATATTAAAGTGCCCACGTTTATGAACGGACTACGGCATGGCCCATCGCGACAGGCCCTATTCAGAAAGGTGCCGTTGACGATGGAAGAGGCAATCCAAATTGCCTTGGTTAAGGGGCAATCTTACAAGAGTGCTTCGGCGACAGCTTGGTATAAGCCGTCGGCCGAGAGGTCAGATGCCATTCCAATGGAGTTGGGCAATGCAGACGTTGTCTGCTATAAACGCGGCAAGCGCGGCCATAAGATGGATCGCTGCAATGACAGGGTCCCTGCCGGGGCATAGATGCCCAGTAAGAGGACTACCTTCCCAAAGGGCGATGGCAAGAACCAGCGTGCGAGACGCATGAGTTCTTCATTGGCCACTGAGGGGTCGAAAATTGCAGGAGCACAGTAGGGGAGGGATGCCCTGCTGACGCGGACTCAGAAGCTGCCCCTCAGTTCAGAGTTGTGAAACAAATGGATAGCATAGTCCCTGAGGTCTCGAAATTTTGTACCTCAACCCTGCTGGTCTATCGCGCTTAAGTAAGAGGCTATGACCACGTGGAGACTCTCCTAGTGGATTCGGGTGCATCACATTATTTTTGTGAAACTTGCGGCTCTAAGAAAGAGACCGGCGATGTTTGAGTCGCTTTGCCAGGATGACAAGCGAGAAGAGGCGGCCGTTCGTTTAGCGGACGGCGCGCTCATTAAGTCTGAGGGAGTTCAAAAGAACTCGCCTTCAGATTTAGTGACTTCTCCTGTAAAGAGAAGTTCACAGTGCTAGGTATGGAAAGTCCGTATGACCTCATCCTAGGCATGCCATGGTTAACAAAGTACCGACCATGGATAAATTGGCGCACACGCACAGTCGCAAACTCTACGCAGGACACCGGGAAGCATGTGCTCCTGCGAGAGGCGTATGCAACTGATGTCGGATCGAACACAGTTGAGGGTGCGTTGACGGGATGTCAAACGTCACCAATTCCTACCCAGCTCGTGGAGACTGGTTTAGTGAAAAGGACGATGACAAGTAGTCATGTTCCCATAGTCCTGCACAGAGCCGAGAGCCTGTGGCAATAGACGGCGAGATGGCAGGAAGTCATGCGTCGCATAAATCGGCACAGTGCCTAGAGCCTGGTGTGGTTGGAAGGGGTGCGTTAGCCAGGAGTGCAACGGCACCCGCTCCCCAGAAAAAGGTCGTGGTGACTCGAAGAACGAGTACCCGACAGATTGGGACGATCAAAGGCACGTCTAAACGAGTGACGTTTGAATCGGTTCCTAATAAAGAGGACAAGCCTTTGAACGAAGTGTTCGGGGTCGTCAAAGACAAAATTGCGAAGGCATCCTCAGTTGAGGTGCTCCGGCAAGTCCTTAAATCCCCTGCCGAAAGATAATTAATCTCCCGGAGATGTCGCGGGATCTGTTCCTTGCCGAATTAAAGGAAGGAAAGATCCACGAAATAGTCGCACCAGTTCCAGAAGAGGACTTGGTGGACTGTTGCTCGTCGTCCACAATGGACGAGAGCGTCCTAGAAACGGACAAAAAGAAGCGGTACGCTGCTCAAGGCTGGGATGCCTTGAGAGACAGTCCGTTCTTTGAGGTTCTGTGGAAACATCGTGATGTGTTCCCAGAAGAAGTGCCGAGCCGCCTACCAGCAGATAGGGGCATCGGGCACGAGATAGACCTCGAACCTGGCACCAAGTATTGTGTGACCAGGCAATGGCCGTTGCCGAAAGAACAAGTCGATTATATCGATGAGTTCTTCGACAAACGAGCCAAGGCGGGACATGTGCGTGAGAGCAAATCGCCTCACTGCAGCCCGACCTTTTGTGTGCGTAAAGCCACAGGTGGATGGCGCGTGGTTCATGCTTATAATAAGCTGAACACGGCGACCATACCGGCGCAAACGCCAATCCCGCGGAAAGATGT
>NC_090616.1:3022009-3031137 GCF_004359215.1 Bremia lactucae
ATGGGTGGCCAACTATATTCGCTCTTGCGAACAGTGTCAGCGCATTAAGCCTGTACCGCCCAGCAGTGCGCCACTGAAGCCGCTACCGATTCTAACCGACTGTTGGAAGTCAGTAAGTCTGGACTTCATGTTTGGCATGCCGCCCGATACTAAAAATCGGACGGGGCTGTCGTCTTTGTAGACAGACTGAGCAAAATTGTGCTTTTAGCACCATGTAAAACATCGATCACAGGCAAGGAGGTAGCTCTCTCGTTCCTCGATCATGTTTACCGACTACACGGGATGCCCGAGTCCATAGTATCGGACCGGGATCCACGTTATACGTCTGGCTTTTAGCGAGATGCGTTCGAGCTGCTAGGTGGCAAGCTCCACATATCGACCGCAGATCATCCCCAGACCGATGGCCAAACAGAACGTGCCAATCGGGTCGTGGCGGATGTCTTACGCACTATAGCAACTCCCAAAGAGTGGAGCAAGCAATTGCCCTTTGTGGAGTTCGCTATAAATAACAGTGTCCACGCCAGTACGGGTGAGACACCGTTTTAGATTAACGGACTGCGCCATCCTCGGACACCAGTCTCGTTTGTGCGCAGCCCGAGTCTTAGTGGGGCCCCTCACTATGCTCGTTGTGAAAGAGAGACATAGTTTCGTCAACATGACGATGACCCATGAGGGTATCATCTCAAAGACAGAAACTTGCCCTAGTGACCCTGCCAGTTTTGTAGTGGTCAATAAATTACGCCTTATGACCGACCTCTCGGCGGTATCATAGGCGAGTTTGATGCTAAAAGCGTAAGCGAGGCTCAACGCTTTGTGGATGAGCGATTAGCCTTCACACGTAAAGTCCGTGACGCAATGGCAAGCGCACAGGACAAGCAAAAAAATATGCTGACCGAAAGGGTCGAAAAAAAATAAACGCTTAAGAGTGGGTTAAAAAGTACTATTAAGTACTGCTACCCTACCTAAAAATGCAATTTCTGTACAACCTGGAGGTACTACGAAGTTGTTGCCGCTTTTCATTGGGCCCTTTACGGTGGTAGAAGAGGTCGGAGACCCAAATTATAGGCTCACCCTTGCCCCGTATATGAAGACGCACCCCGTATTTTACGTGTATTACATCCTTTAAGATAGGGTTTTCTGAAACAGTATGTTGACCCAATTAGGTCACATATCCCCATCCGTCTAAGGAGACCGATGGTGACGAAGAAGGCGAAAAACTTTAGCCGAATAACTCCTCCCACCACATTAAGGACTCGGAGAGCGAGGGACATCACGCGAGTAACGCGGATCCCTCAGCATTATCTTCCCCAGAGGTCCAAACGAGTATTCAGGCGTCCATAACTCTGAAGATCCTTCGCTCGGACATCATAAAGATCCGAGGTCAGTCACGAGACTTGACCCTCGAGGTCTGCAATACGTCGTTCGGCAGCGCTCAACGTCTGCGACTGAACGGACGCAGGTAAGGAAGCCGCGAGAAGGTAAGCGAGATCGCCACTCCTATCGGGCGCCACCGGCACTAATGGATGCGGGTGGGAATCAACGCTTCCTTGTTGGAAGGTTGCTTGCCTCCCGCTCCGTGAGGCAAAGGTATCGGATCCTCGTCCAATGGAAAGGTTACCCGTAGAGGTTTGACTATTGGGAACCGATCGATACCCTACGTATTGATGTGTCCGGATTGGTGACTGCCTATGAAAAGGAGAACCAGCTGAGGCCTCTTCGCTAGTCTCAAATAAACTAGCAGAAGTAGCGTTGTGAGAAGAAACAGGGGCTACAGTACCGCCCATGATCTCTTTCACACGCAAGCGGGCGAAATCAATTCGTTGCGACCGCTGTTCTATCGCATCGGAATGCGTATGAATGCGGCGCAGTAATTCCACCTTGTATTGGTCGGGCGTTTCATTTGAACGCAACACGACCGGGATCGGGAAAATACACCCAAGCGATTTTCTCAGAGCCCTCCATACTTTGAAGACACCATAATAACTATTTGCGTCTATAAGAGAGCGCTCCAGGAGCGAAACTCTTGGCCCGTTTTAACGAGGCCATTTAGATGGAGGGGGCATCAGAGATATGCCACCCGTCATATAGCCACGTTCTTAACGACTGGCTTGTGACACCGACTGAGCACGTTCACGTGTCGTCGGCGGAGCTTTAGGCTCCGCATCCTCTATGTCAGAACCATTATGGATTATGGTCTGAGCATAAGGCGTTGTGGTTATACCCAACGGAGAAGCGGCTGCGCTTTTATGGGCAGCGCTCTCATTACCTGTCGCTGCGCTATCAGCGCAGACGACGTGCCAGCATTCGTAAATGTTGCTGTCTCCATGTTGTGAGCCATGAGAGAAGTTTGGATGGGCAATAATGCGCCACCATCCTTCCTCATAAGCTCGTTGTCCGCATCACTACGATGAGGTGACGGCAACGGTGTTGACTCATTGTAGTCGACAATGAGCAACGGATCAGCATCCTCACTGTTAAAGTGGGATGGATCCTTAAGCCCCATTAACGCGACAGCAACAGTAGCTCTCGGCGATTCGACTAAGGCGTTGGACGCGGCATGCGAGTTAGTGCGGAGCGTGCTCTTAGTGCGAGGTTGAGTAATGTCTTCGCAGACGACCCACCAACATTGCCCGTGTATGTAAACACATGTCGCTAGATTGATTGAGAAAACTAGCGGCGCGTAAAGCTGCTCGCAATTCCTCGCTCCTCTTTGACAAAATTAAAATGTGAATTCATTCTTAAAGGGGGGGGATGCCGGGTCGAGGTATGATAGATCTTGGCTCGCCCAATTCCATAGTGGGAAGCTGTTGCATTCCCGGCGATACAGCATTTTTGCGTTGGTAGAAAAAGAAGCACGTATCCGGCCTATTTCTCTCCATGTAATAAGTGGTGTCCCGTCCGAAACCACTTGAAAGTCCAGCTTTGTCACTTGCTCTTCAAGAATTCGTTGTCCTTCATCGCGCCGGTGTTTGGAGATAGCCTGCATAATTTTTATTCGGTGTCGACGCCAGCGCCACCGTCCTGCCCAGATATGTACTACGCGCGTGGGCGCCGGGTGCGCGCCAAAGTGTACAGGAGTGCCGCCATCGCTGGACGCCGCTATATCGCATACGACATCGACGATACTGGTGTCACTTCACCCCCCCCATGCCCGTATCAAAATGAGTCAGCGATCTCCCTACACAGTTAAGTGTCCAGTTATGATACCGATGAACCTAAAACGAGCACGCAAGTAAGCAACCCGATTCAACCGCTCGATATGAGAGTTCTGGAAAGTTGTAGAGAAGAACGAGGCAGAATGAACCAAAGTGCCGTCTCTTCGCAAATGAATGGATTACCATGTCGAGCCATGCCGAGAACCGTATGATTCCACTTTGGCATACCGTCCAAGACATTATGTCACGCAGGTAATTCGTGCCTCGTCCAAAATCTGCACCGTTTAAATTATAGGTTGTACCTCTGCGGTCCCGCAGCCATGACATATCCGTCAACGTGGCGTGTTCAATCTACCTGTGGTGAACCTCCCCGAAGACGCTACTTCAGCCTCATAGCTACACAGAGGTTGTCATCAATGACCCGTCGAACATCAATAGTTGTTCAGTCACCTCCAATTGGAGTAGGAAGTGACGAATTCCCTGCAGTAGGCAAATTAGCGTCTACAGAAACATTGCATCATTAACAGTTGCACTGATCCGTACAGCTGCCAGCTTTGCAGCCTCACCGCCACGCGCACAGACTTATTTGTCGCCATGTTGATTTTGGCTCAAATCAATAATGAAAATCAAATCGGTATTTTTGATTAAAATGAATAATACAAAATTACAGAATTGACATGACAGTATTTCCTGTCACCCTAAATCAGTCCATAGAGTGGCTGTTCGTTAAGAGGGGTGATGTAACGGGACGTTCCGTTACATAAGTATTATTTCCTATAAGAGGAATTGTAAATATAAATTCCTATGAGATGAAATAAATAAAGAAGTTCAAAATTATTGTCTCCATTAATTTTGACTCAAATAGTTCGAATACTACCAAATTGGGTAATATTGATGCTTAGCTCTATTGATTAGCTGATTTAATTTTAAATCAACCCCGCCAATCGTTATAAGACACAATTGTGCGGTGCGGAAGGAGGCGCCATGGTCATTGATATAGTAAGTTCAGTAGTCGATAGAAGGTCGTTACGTAGGAAGCTAAATATACTTATACAGTTTTCGTTTTGTCTACTCTAAAGCCTTAGTCTAGACCTTTGAGCTAAAGACCCTTAGCTTCGTAGACACCTTCCTCGGTACCTTTGCGTACGTGAAGTTTCGAGGCACCTCGCCTACCTTTTTTTATCAGTGCAAGGTTAACTGGTACTTATTAGTACTAGTGAAAGGTGCCCCGCTACAGCATCCGTCTAAATATAAAAGACGCTGTCTATTGGGCTTTTTCGAAAAGTACAACCGCAGTCAGGCCTTTTTCCTTGGAGATAGTTTTCTTTGCTCATCATAAAATGTCGAGCAACTGGTGCTTGGGAAATACCCGTCACAGCAGTGCTGATAGAAAGCAATGTACCGTAACGGATGGGGCTTAAAATTGATACGCTGAGCCAAAGATGTTGCCAAACGCTATGTAGCATTTGATGCTACAGATGAAGCTATAGGCCATTTGTTCTTATAAGAGGGATCTTCTCTCGTTGCGATGCATCAGATGAGAATTTCCGGACGCAGCTGTGTCTTTCAACGCATAGTCGCTCAAGGACTAGTGTGCGCAATCATCGAACGTGTAATGGGGCATACATTGGTTGGTCCGTTGTTGTGGCTAAAATATCATTTTATCCTATTTAAAAAAGTTAATTACTTAAACCCCATTTATTATGAGTAGCAAATGTGGTCGCCGCCAAATAAAAATCTGGCGGCCGAATTTTTTACTAAGTTAGCTAGGGTAAGGTTTCTAGTTTTAATCAAGGCTTGCGCATTGATCCGTGAGAGATAGAAGCCCCTTTAAGGTACATATCCTCTTGCACTAGAGTTGACTTGGTTCTACGCACCCCTGAATCCCTTGAGATAGAATTCCTTAAGCTTTAATAGCTTGTACGACCCCCTGAGTTGTTAAACCCATTAGTTCTATAGAACTAAGAGACTTTTGGGTCTATGAGTCTTCCTCTTACTTAAGGAGCGAGGTAGCTCCATTACACCTGGTAGCAATCGCAGTAAATCTACGCCTGAGTCATTATAAGACTAAGCCTTTTGCTGAAATAGAAGAGCTTCCAGAACTTTCAGAGGCGTATGACAAGCTCAAAACTTTGTTGGGCTTAAACATATAGAATTCATTATATCCTAGGGACCAGAGGTCCTGCATGCAAGGCTTGAAGCCTTCATGTGATATGAGTCCTCTCTGATCGGGCAGGTTAAGGATCACCGTGCGGCATCTATGCCAACTCAATACATATCTTTAAGGACCGCCTTCTAGTCGTCAATGTAAATACATCTGAGGGGAAGAGGGAGAAAACCTCCCTTTTTGGATTAAGCAGATGGAGATGTCAATTGACTCCGCCTTGTTATTAATAGAGCGGCAAAGGTGGCAATGGTCATTTCTAAACTCGGAGGTAGATCCATGGAGTGGGCACTATCGTGCAGTACGTCCATAAACGACGTTTTCCTTCATGGATTCGCTGAAACAGCAAATGACTAGCATGTTTGCGCCGCCTGATCAGGCTTTTCGCATGCGAGCACGGCTCCTAGCGACTCGACAGGGTAAACGAACTCTAAGGGACTTTGTCCAGGAGTTGAGAACTCACATTGCATCTATGCATCAAGACCCGGTGCAAGAAGCAAATGTAGTAACCATCTTTATGGGGGGTCTCAATGAGGGCGTTGCCCGGACGAAATTATTCCGATCTCATCCTGCTACTTTCGAAAAGGCAGTTGCCATAGCGCTACGTGCTGAGTTCGACTTTAAGTCTATTCGCGTTAGCACGCCTTTTTACAGAACAAGCTCTTCGAGCACATGGGTGCCGTCTAACAGACCGGAACCCATGGATCTAATCCTAGTTGAGGAAGGAGAATAGGCACTCTAAGCTGTGGGACAGCATGAGAACATCCGTTGATGTGTTATGTGCGGAAGCACGAAGCATTTACGTCCAGCCTGCCCCCTACAAAATACGCGTAAAGCTCGAAAGAGCACCAATTCCGACCTATACCAGAAATGTGGTACGGTCCGGGAAAACGTCGATATCCAGTTGGTGCGGGGCGCCCTACTAGGGAATATCTAGGCTCTGTTAAACCTTTAGGAGGTGAGAGTAAACAAGACCTAGCCCCAATTAGCTCGGTGCGTAAAGGTACGGCCGTGAGTACAAGCCTGGCTTGTTAGTCGCTCAAGCGACTGTGAAGGGCTTTGATAGTTCATGGTCAATTTTAATTGACTCAGGAGCGTCTTGTAATTATGCTCGACGTCTTATCCTTAAGGAAATCAAGAATACGTTGAGGCGCTTAAAGCGCATGAAGGTGACACAATCACTATTCGCTTATCGACTGGGACTCGTGTCACTGTTCTCAAAGTTCCATGGAACTTATGTATAAAGTTTTTGGCCTTTGACAGTCTGGAACGCTGTCTCGTCCTTGATTTGGATTCGAGTTGTGATCTCAGCCTTGGTATGGCCTGGCTAGAACAGCATTAGCCATGGACTAATTGGAAGGTCTAAGACCTTAGGCGCCACACGCAATGTTCCCAGCAAAGTATAGGCCTAAAGCCCCGAGTCATCCAGAGTGCAATATCCCTGAGATACGTGGAGTGGCACGTCTAAGTCCACCGAGTGTGGTCGGCCGAGGTGGCACCATCTGAGTGTCAATAGTGACACTATTGGCGATTCGCCAGGGCATCAAGGGTGCAATATCCCTGAGATACGTGAAGTGGCACGTCTAAGCCCACCGAGTGTGGTCGGCCGAGGTGGCACCATACTAAGTGTCAATAGTGACACTATTGGCGGTTCGCCAGGGCATTTTAGGTCAAACCCTCCTAATGCCAAGAAGTGACACGTAAACTTTCGCTGGATACGGAAGTTGAGTTACATAACTTATTGTAGGATGTCAAATTAGACACCATGTCTTTTATAGAACCAATACAGGCTGGAAAAATTCGGCGACGTGAATGTCCCGGCCTCTAAGATGCGTATTGTCCCCGCTCTAAGACGGGAGGGACACGAAACGTTTATACCCTCCTAAAGTGATACGAGTGAGCAATTACATACGCTTGTCAATGGTGAAACCGGTAACATTGAGAGGGAAATTAGCCTTGCGGCAATTACTTCGTTACATGCTCATTTAAAGCTAGACGAAATGTCTATTGATGAGTGCAGTCGAGCCTTAAAGGCTGGCGACTTATCTGAAATGGTGGTCATTTGACCAACAGTTGAGTTAACTCATCGTCACTTCTAGACGAAGCTGCCCTGGATGACACAAAAGCTGCACTTAGTGCGCGGAATGGGTCATCGATCCTTATAGATCCTACGGGTCCATTTTATTTCTTCATTAAGGAATTTCAAGATGTGGTATGTAATAATTGTAACGGGGCACTACGACTTGTACTGCTTCAGTACAAGTCCACTTCGCTCTGCTTTAGTTGCGAGTGGTGCCTCTCCTTAGGTGACGTACACTAGTACGTGCAGAGGAAGACTTCTCTTTAAGGTAACTAGCTTAAAGAGGATTAAATGAAAACTGTATTAATATAATTAAGTATCTCTTCTTTTTATCTGTTAACTCTAACTTAATTATAAACAAATACTAAACATGCAATTGAATTATTATCTTATCTTATCTGTCTCTTCTTTTGTTTATCTCTACCACTGATTAGGCTGCGGAATAAATAGATATAATGGTCTATACCTATTTATGGATAAGAATTCTGAACATTACTATATAAAGTAATATCCTCCAAATATTATCTACCTTTAAGATAATATATATTGATTAACAACCTTTAAGAGTTAATTCATGTAACAATACACCCCGTTACATCACCCCTCCCTTAAACGACAATCACTCTGACTGTCATTGGATGGAGTGGTCAATATATGATCACTTAATTTTAAAGTAATGTTGATTGGTCAGAATCATATTTAATTCCATCGCATGGAGAAAAAACTCGTGCGGGGTGTTAATAGTGCTGCGCCTGCGTAAGCCATCGTAAGAAAAATCCTTTTAATACCCCTTCTTCAGTGGGTACTACTCAGGGGAGTGAAGACAGTAAAATGTCTTATCTTGCGTCTGAAAAGAAACTGTGGCTTTTGCCAGAACGGCTAATCAATAGCTTGTCTGGAGAAGCTACTCCTCACAATAGATATCCCTTATTTATTGCGACAAAGCTTCATGGCCTTGATCACATCGCTAAGAACTTTCGCACTGAGGAAGACTTCTATCTCCATGCTTTCCTTTAGCATCGATGGTTTAGTGGCAACAAAAGCGAGATAAAGTCTAGCTTATGCAAGCCTGGAGCGCGTTCATTCGCAATGTCAAAGACATTGGACGCGAAGCCTGGCTTCTAAAACTTAACGCGAATCGCATTAAATTTGAGAAAAGAACTCCAGCCGGTGCAAAGTATAAATTGCATCGGTTGTCACGTGAGGCTGGGCTTTCATGCCTCACGTGGGGTGATCCCTGTCCGTGTTGTGTAGACAAATCGAAGAGGGTAAAGCGTAGGATGCATTTGCATCCTACGTGGCAATTCTATTGTGTACGCATTGCCTCTGCGATGTAGTACACGGAAAGGACCAATGAACTTGGGTAGTAGCTTACTGCTACTTACATTAGTGACTAATCGCTTAGGTAAGTTTACCGTAGCGAGTAGCACGAGATCATTTATTTTGAATGAATGAACATTTGCTCTTCCATGTTTGTCTGCATTCCGTTTCTGTCGGTCCGCTGCGTTAGCAATGGAATCCTAAACGAAACGGATTATTGATTCTCGAGTTAGCAGAAATTTTTCTGCTGACTTAATTGTTTTGTCTTTTTCAGTACGCTTTGTGCGTACTACCATGAGATCATTCTCGTCTTCGATGTCGATATCTTCGACACCGACATCACTCGCGTCGTTGTTAACTTCGACGCGTGATGAGCATGAGCCAGAAATGGTTTTGCTCGTGCGGGTCC